>NW_013666425.1:60590-79525 GCF_000517525.1 Limulus polyphemus
TTTATTTACCCCTTTAGATATCTATTAAACTAGTATGGTGAAATGTAGAATCCAGTTGGGATTGTCTTTCTTATATATTTTTAGAAGTAGTTTATGGACATGCATAATGTTTAGAATATATCTTTATTCAGTTTCATTCAGATTATAAATTATTCTTCGCTGCATATATTCTGCATGTAATTATGACATTCTTGTTAATAGGTTGACGAAAGGTTGTAAACACGTGCTAATCCTACACGTATACAATCTTTACCCGTTTCATAGAAGCCTTTATCCTGTGACAAGCCGTCCTGTATATGATACATGGAATAGTGGATAATGTACGTAGTTTTTTATGGGATACCGTACTTGGATCGTTTTCTGAAAATAAGGCATATCAATTCTTCTGGTTCTTGTAAATACGTGCTAATCCTACACGTATACAATCTTTACCTGTTTCATAGAAGCCTGTATCATGTGGCAAGCCGTCCTGTATATGATACATTGAATAGTGGGTAATGTACGTAGTTTTTTTTATGGGGTATCGTACTTGGATCGTTTTCTGAAAATAAGGCATATCAATTCTTCTGGTTCTTGTCCTGTGTGAACGTGTTATGAAAAGGTTTTTCTTCCAACCCCAGCAGCCAGTGAAGTCAGATTGAAATTTACGAGGCTGCCCGAAAGGGTAATCTAAATCATACACAACTACGAACAAAGACTTTTTAATTTTAGTTGATCTTTGTGTTTTCTTTGCTATCCATGTTAGATTTATCTATAATGTACGGATACTTTAGGGTTATCTGTTGGATATCAATGTGCCTGGATACCACAAGAGAGTATAAAACATTTTCGATTTTGTTGCATCACCTGAGTTGCCGTAGTTTTGAAACATCATAAGATCTATGGTCGTTACTAAGGTAACCATGCCTCATTTCTTTGTCAGTTATTTCACCTTTGATCTTTCAAATCTTATAAAGTGTGTTATACGTGCACGATTTATTACTCATTAAAATCGTTTATTAAGTGTAAGAATAACTAAGGAAATTACTTTCCGTTTAACTGTTTATTAAATGTGAGCACTGTTTTATTCTACTGAAGCATTCGACAAAGTTTTAACTAATACATTGGATAGCAAGTCTTCGACGGAGTAAATATTTTCATGAATTAATTATAATAATTAAGAAGCACTCAACGAAGACTTTTATCTTATCTCATGGAGCTCATAATAAGCTTAGCTATTTTTGTTCATTAATTCTAGCCGTGTGAACGTATTTTGAATTAGATAATGATCAAATTATGTTTAATTAAATACATGTGAATTTCTTAATATATCGAAAGTTTTTCTTTGTTAATTCAACTAGTCCTAGAAAGCGTTCTAGTTTGAATATTTAACCAGCAAGTTTTAACTTATTCATAAAATTTCATTTATAATTGTAATTCTGCTTACTAGTTTTAATTAACGACTTGAAAAATCTTTTCCTTTTAGTTTGAACAGTTTATGTTTGATTTTTTTCGTGAACGTTTTTAGATTTTGTCTTTATTGAAAGCGCTTCTAGGAAAGAAAAACAAGTTAAATTTTGTTTTTCCATCTATTGGAAAGACGTTTCAACGGTGGATAACTGAAGAAAGGTAATTGGAGATGGTCGTGGAGGAATGATTTATACCAAAGGCGAAGTTCGCACGTTAGTTTAAGCGAGCGTTGTAAGAATGAATAATAGTACCGAAGACAGAGTTTTATGAGCAATGATTTTATTATCATTGGCCAATGTTAGGCTAAAAAGTTACGATTTAATTATTCATTCGTTTGTTTATGAAACGTAGTGTTACATTACACATATTTAATATATATATACCTGTATTTTGTAAGACACGTCATTATGCATTAAAAACCAATTATTTACGAGTATGTCAAACGTGCATACAAAAAAGGAAGAAAATACGAAGCCATAATTGATAAAAAAAAAAACGCAGCAAAGAAAATAAAAATATATATAAGTGGTCTTAAAAAAGCAAGATTTTCAATGATGAAATACGGGAAAAATAACTAGCCAAACTATTTGACAGAAAATGTAAACGCAAAAAAAAAAAGAGAGTAACACAGCTAATGGCGAACTTAATGAAAAAAAGAAGAGAGTGAATGAAAAAGATTAAGGAAAATATCAACAGCACGTCATTTTTCGACCAGAAATAATGAGAAAAAATTGTTTCAAGAAATATAAAAGACTTATGGGAAATTTGTCAAAGGAAATATATCTAACAGACAAAACTCACACACACACTCAAATAAAAGACAACCAATCCCAATAAGATACTCATCTTTATTTGGTTCATGACATTCAAACATTAGAATCTGCCTGTGTACAGCTGTGAGGGACAGCTGCGTTGACGATAACTAGGAATTGTATCATTGAAAAACAAAAAAAAAAACGTGTTTAACACATTACTCAGATCATTATAACTAGAAATACGGAATTAACAACTAAAGTTATGGTGTTTCATTAAGTAAAACATATTAATACAAATAGAATAACGAAAAAGGAATTTCGTTACATTTTTTAAAGAACCAAACAAATAAAAAAGTTTTTTATTTTGTTAGGACTAATTACATACCGTTAATGCATAAATTTAAGGGCTATATACTCATGCACTGTTGTATTTTTTTTAGGTTTTGACATTTTTTACTTGGATGTTTAATTTTATACTCTTGAGACTAGAAAATAGTATTAATGTAATTTTAAAGTTGTCAAAATATAATTTTTCTTGAATTTAACAACATATTTTACATGACTTTATTAGAGGTTATTATTGAATAAATACTTAACACGGCCATTTTATTAGAATATTATAAGTTTGTATTTAACCTAAACAGGTCCAATGATCCACTGATATAAAATCATCAGAAAGTAAAATTTGACATTTTGAAATACACCCTACATAAAAATAAATAAATATAAATACTGAAAATAAAATCAAGAAAAAAGTGTGGCCCAAAAATGGTTATGCAAAAGGGGAGGGGGAAATCAAACAGTAAGACAGCGAGAATACACAGAAAAGTCAATATTACAACATTAGTTTCTGATTGTTACTCTTTTCTATGTACATCAAATACTGAAAATCTTTGTTTATGAATACGTAGCATTGACCGACAAAAACAAACAAAATATGATTGGCAGATGATATGGTAAAGCTTGTACAATATACGTGAAAAAAAGGCAATACGACAGGTGACACATTAAGAGGTTTTTCAGGGGTAAAAAATTACTTAATTTGTGCATAATTCCATATGTATATTCTATTGCAGTGAGCACGTGAGAGCTGTTCTATCTCCGAACAGCGAATCACACGAAAATGATGTACAAGCAATCCACCAATGCCTTTCTTAGTATATTCCAAATATGTATAGATATGTACTAAGAGTGGATTTGATAAGTGATATTTAATGGGAGAAGGTGAGTTCGAGAACACCCTTACAAATTATACGCAAATTTCTAAAAACCGGGTGCCAAGTATTGCATACCTTTGATATTATAATATTAAGACAAACAAGGTTTGACTAGAAATGAATGACTATATACACATTTTACAGAATTTCCTTGCATTTCTATGATCACTACCGCTAGGGGAAGTTAGATACTCGTCTTATACACTAAGGTCACAGGCATAGATATTGCTCTAGTGAGGGTGCTCTCTTTGGTCACGAGTTTGACCAGAATATGAGCTTCTGGTGACGAGGCTACAGGTAAAACCTCCGTGCTTTGTCAACATTATCGACAGCTCAATCAACAAAGTTACAAAAATATGACAACTGCCAAATCAATTGGATTTGTCCGTGTAAACGATCACGTGACATGTGCATTTCTTCATCCGATTAACAAAAAAGGAAACGGTTTTAAGTAAGCCAAGTTGATTTTTGTGACGACAAACTGCGTCACAGAAAATAATTATAATAATATTTTGTACATTCGATAATACAAAATGTCCAATATTTCTTTCTGTTCATGTTACAACAGAGTATAACAATACCACAATTACAGATTTATTAAAATAGGATTATTACGAAACCTCTGCACACTTGTAGATTCTTTTGTATATAAGAAAAACTTTGATGATTAATTCCTCACAAAAAATCAGTTTAAACACCTTTTTAAGTCAAACTAAAGATATATTTTAATTGAGCAGTTGCAGATATTTACACTTGATCCATATCAGTACAACATCAATACAACAGCTTTAAGGTAAAGTGTGGGAATATGCGGAGTCGTATTCGATTAGAAAATGGTGTTATACAATGTTAGAATAGTAAATTAAAATTATGACTCTAGAACTAATATATTTGACTTTAAGCTTATATATTTTTCAACAGCATATGACCCTTTCTTAGATGAACGCACTAGTGATGTCAAAGCTCATACAGAGCAAAGATAACTGAAACAGGTATTTATTTACACGTTATTTCGAGCAGGACGCCATCATGTGCACTAAAACTACAACAGACACAATCAAACACACTCCATTAAGTCAAGTAAAAATCAACTGCTTCTCATCTGGTGCACAACAGCTACAGCAGCTGAAAGAAATTCTTGCATCGCGTGTACATCGGTCACAACAAGCAGAGCCAGACGTCCCTCAGCAGGTGCACAATAGTTAGAGCAGACTGAAAGAGATTTCTGTATCGCGTGCACAAAGGTCATACAAAATATAACCAGATGCCCTTCAACAGGTGCACAACAGTTACAGCAGACTGAAGGAGATTTCTGAATCACGTGTACAATGGTCACAACAAGCAGAGCCAGACGTCCCTCAGCAGATGCAGTTACAGTAACTGATTGAAAGATCCTGCATCGTATGCGTGCAATTGTTGCAATAAACATAATGAAACACCCTTCATCTAATGTACAATAGCCTCAGATAATTAATTGAAGTCATTCTTCATAATGTGGCTTCTCTACACATACTAAAAAGCGTCTTGCCCGAAGCATCGCGTAAATAAATAACTACATATTTTAAGTAGTAAAAACATGCATGTGCATGTTCTATCGATAATGTTTTTTACCACAACATTTCTCTTACTTCCATTGTAGTTACGCTATAATTACACATGAAATGTGTTCTGCAATATCAAATTAACAGTGCCTAAATAAAGCAATTCTGATTTTCCTCTCTAACATTGTTTGTAGTAGCACTTTAATATAAAACACTTTGAGACAACTGAAGTGCTACCCTAAAACGACAGTTCCTAGTATAACTTGAAGTAACTGGCACCACGATTTTAATGTTGTAACATCTCTTTAAACTTAGCTTAAGTTTGTGAAGTTTCAAATATAACTGAAGCAGATTACCACCTCAAAATAAGGTTGTAACAGTTTTAAGTGAACTTTGACCCAACACGAATTACTGAGTTACTGAAAATTAGCTTTTTTACTTCTGTCCTACATTGTGACACGAAGTTAAACGTTTTTTACTCCTGTCCTGCATTGTGATATAAATTTAAAAGTTTTTCACTTCTGTCTAACATTCTTTAATACTACATTGTGACATGAATTTAAAAGTGATCCATATTTTTGGTCACGCTTTTATAAACTGATGAAGCAACTATGCTCATCTTAAATTTTTATGGCGTCATTATTAACATTATGTGTTCAAGCAATTACAGTGAATTGTGACTATCGTTTCAAATCCTGCATCATTGCTACATTAACAGGATTTATGCTCATATACGATAATTACATTATCAACATTTTGTGTTCAAGCAGTTACAGTGAATTGTGACTATCATTTCAAATCCTGCATCATTGCTACATTAACAGGATTTATGTTCATATACGATAATTACATTATTAACATTGTGTGTTCAAGCAGTTACAGTGAATTGTGACTATCATTTCAAATCCTGCATCATTGCTACATTAACAGGATTTATGTTCATATACGATAATTACATTTCTATATAAATATTTTCAACAAAATATAAGAAATATTTAAAAGTAAACACTAGTAAAAGATTCTAAATTCCAGAGAAGTGTCAAAAAGTGTCATAATAATTAACACTTATCAAAGTAAGTAAACTTAGCCAAATGAATATAGTGACCAACATCAAATTATTTCATTCACAAAACATTTCTTAAACATTGATTGCTACAGACTAGATTCAATATTTTATCACAATGTAAAACATGACACAAATAATGCAAGTTATATCACAAGAAAATTAACAAACAATTACTTCTAACAAGTAAGTCCCTCCTTACAAAATATAAAAGATTTAATATCTGTATTTTCTAACTTTCGGAAAGTATCATCAAAGCAACTTAATGTGGATAAACAATACAATTTTCACGTCTGATGTATTACACATAAGCCATCCTTAAAATGAGCTATTAGAAAACGTTTACATATGATTTTGGTGCTAATTCAAATGCTTTGAAATTACTGATAACACCGGCAGTGTTTTTGTTTTTGACTCTAAGCTTAAAGTCCAAATTAAAGGGAAAAAAAGATACTGATGTTGAAAAAATTTAAAACTTCTTATCTTGTGAACTTGGAAGAAACTTAAAAAAAAATAGCAAGATATTTTTTATCTGAACCAGTTCGTAAGAGTTCGAACGTGACTAATATTTATGAAAGTGAGATAATGATTACCTATAAAACATTTGCCAAGAAAACTGTTTAATTGAAGAATCTTAAAATTAATTAAAATGCACATTATCATCACAACAACAACAACAAGTAAATAATATATAATAGATTCAGCTATCACATAAGTTTAAGCCATCACATGATATGATTTGGTACAATGTACTGGTTACTCAGTCATTTAAATAAGCAAAAAGAAAATAATAAACAACGCATTATAAAAGATATATTTAAGTAATACTTATTTTTTAGGCATTCCTGCATATGTACTATCAGACAAGTTTGATCAGTGAGTTTTATGGAAGTAAAACAAAACTTTTATCTACTTGGTGCGATTACCACACATGAACTAATGCTTGAAAACGTCATAATTCTAATTTGTTTTTTATTTTCTAAGCGCTCCCGCTTTTAATTAATTGATAAAGAGTCTGCTTTCGGTAAAATAGAAATGCTTATAAATAGGCCCGAACTCTAAAAGACTACAGCACAAAGTGTGTAAAATTTCAAAGTATTTTAGATTTAACTTAAGTACTGTGCTATGACTAGAATTATTTTATAAATACAAACTAAGTTATACAATTTACATAAATAAAAATGGCTTTAAATGGTGAACTATTTCAGAAAGAAACGAATGTATGGTTATTGATAAATTAGCAAAAGATTACTAAAGAAATAATAAATGACTTTTGGTAAAGATCAACAAAGTTAAAACACCTATTCATGTAAGTATGCTTAACAACAAAGTTAAGACACCTATTCATGTAAGTATGCTTAACAGCAAAGTTAAAACACCTGTTCATGTAAGTATGCTTAACAGCAAAGTTAAAACACCTGTTTATGTAAGTATGCTTAAGACTTATATTATCGTACCACGAAAATAACTGATGAAAAGACTAGGTTGTTAAATTTTGAAATATGAGATTTGATGTCAGTCACACTGATAAATTCAACTTTTTTTTTTTTCAGCTCTGTAAAGTTAGTATACAACTAATACTGGCTTTATTTTACAGATAATCTAATTTTCCACCGATATGTTTCTTAAAGAAGTATTTTATTTTGATTTCTCTCGTTTTTATATAATATTTTGAACAAAATTTAGTTTACTGAGGTTCAAAGAAAACAGAATAAAGAATAAGTAAACGAAAACCTAAATTCACATAAAAACAAGAACCTTGCTCGAATTTAAAAAATGAACAATTTATGTACATATGTATTGACTGTATTCCAGCAAACCAGGAGCGAAATTATGCCACCAGAGTTCTCTGGAATACTAAGTACGATTCAATATAGTGTTAGTTATGGTTTGTTCTTTAAGTTTTCACAAGAAAGTACACATTATCTACCAATATACTGGCCTATAAATATTTTCTTATTCGGCCAGCATCTCAATTACTGGCATTGATAACGCTACCATCTGCTGTCATACAATCGTCTTATACTCTGAAGGCGTGACGTCAAATTTTGATAGTTACAAACACACAACACAAAAGAGCTGAACACTAGCTATGCGCAAATCTACATCTTTCCTAAAGTTACATAAAGCATACATGCTATCTTCAGGCCGTGCAAATCTTGTAATTTGTTGAATACTTACTGCCACTTTGAGCCATTTTTATACTATATTTGTGAATCAGCTACCTCCGCTGTCACACAGACGGTGGTTAATGCTAAGCTCAACTAATCCATTATTATGACTTGTGTCGAAACTGTTAGGCTTAGCCCGTGATAGAAATTTCAGAAATCAAGTTATCTTTCACGCTAAGACAATAAAAAATGTTTTGCTTGCATCCTGATGATATAGCTTATTATTATTATTATTTTTTTCACGTCGAACGTTTATAATTTTGTCATCCCCTCCGTCGGGTAAAATAATGCTCACTAAATAGTTTGTCTCAACAGAGGGCTTCGCTAGTAACTGATACTATACAAGGTTATGACGAAGTAGCAATACTGGCGGGATTTGCATAAATCAGGGTTGGCGTTGGGGCTGAAGTTGGTGACGGTGTGGTGGTGCCGATGTTCATCATAGGAGTTCCAGATAAGTTGATACCTTTGTTACTGATTGAATCACCACCAGATTTGGACTTGTCTTCATCTAGCCACTTATCCTGTGAGCGTCGTCTAGCGTTCATGAAGAAATTTCCCACCGTGCTCAGCTCCAACCCCAGTTGTTGAGCAATTGTGATTTGCATCTCTTTGGAGGGGCGTTTGGTTTCCTTAAAAATAGCTTGCAGAGTACGGCGCTGTAGGTCTGTAAAAACCAATCGGGGTTTCTTGGGCTGATTGGGGTTTTTCTGATGTTGCTGTTGCTCTTCTTTCCGCTTGCAGGCTAAACCAAAATAAAAAATATATATCTAAAATAGTCCATAAAGCATCAAAATACGAAACATATTAAGTGGAGAAAATTTTAAGATACAGTGTTTATAAGTATTAAAAATGCAAAGTTTGCAAATAAGATCACTTTTTTAAAATTAAGTTTTGATTAGTCAACAGAAAAACGTTTGGAACGCTGTTGAAAATACTTTACTGTGCCAACAAAATGTAAATTATTTAGAAGTAAGGTTCTATTTGGTATGAATATTGTTCATACTAACGTCTTTCTCTATACTTTTATGTTTGGTATCTAATGAGTTAATTCCCTTCAGTACCATTTGTGAGTTATGATTAAGCATTTTAAAGCAGCTAAACTACTTGTTAATCCAAAATAAATAATAAATTATTGATATTTTGAATATATTCGGAATAGAAGTGGATAATTCGGTTTTTGCAAGGTTACGCCTACAGAGTACCTTATGTTGTTTTTATTTGGAAGTTTATTGACAATCCTAAATGAATATTACTTCATCATAACATTCGTAAAAATTGATATTTCTGTTTAAAGTTATAGTGATATATAAAACGTAAAACTTGTAAATTATTAAAGGAATAGTTGGGATCCTTCAATCTATCTGTTTATATGGCAAATGGGAGCGAGTTTTTAATCATTCTAATATAAATGTGCTATTAGATATAAATAGATGTAACATACCATATATGTGTGTGTGTGTGTCAGTATATTACATTTTAATTGTTACCTTGATGACAAGTCAATGGTATATCACAAGAAGAGAAACATTAATGTTTCGTATTAACTAATTCCTATTTTGTATGCTTAGTCAGAAGCTAATAATTACGCATGAAATCATATATGTTCTTGCGCCCATTTTTTAAAACATGCGAACGAATATTTCTAATTGAATGCGCAATTATTGAATTTTGACTAATTATAGAGCGTCAGTGAACTCCAATAATAAACAAATAAAGACAAACATGATGGTATATGATAGTATTATCTAGCATATTCAACTACAGAAATCCTTTTGAAACTTTGTTTTTAAACATCGCTAATTATGTGATTGGCGCTGTGTTTTTGAAACCTAAAGAAACCGGGAATTAAAAAAAAACACATTTCGATAGAATTACTAAAAATTAGCTATTGTACAAGCGACATTCAAAGTGACTTAAAAAGACTTCTAAGTCTCTAACTATTATACTTGAACTAAAAACAAAGCGCTGGATTACTCTTCAGGAAGTTAAAAGGGTGTCTATGTAGATTCCAAGGCTTGTGGTTTATTGTGAAAAGATAGAATGTTAAAAATGCTCCTGTTTAAAAACAACAACAATAAAAAGTATATAAATGGATTCCTGGAAAAATAGTTGGGTAGATAATCCAAATGAGAAGCTTCAAAGGTCAATGGGACAAAAACAGGATGTCATCAGTACGAAAAAATATCATTCTCTGCTGACAAAAGTAATGCCAATTCAATGTTTCAGTTAATCATAATCAATCTTTTCTTTTCTTCTTGAAACCTAACCGTATAGTTTGATGTTCTTATTCAAATTTTATTCTCAAAATTACCTATCAAAATCATCGATATTTTTAAATTGTAATAACATCAACTTTTGAATATTTTCTAATACCAATTATATACTTTAAGAGAGTGCAAGAAGACTGATAGCTAAGCTCTCAGGAACTCGGTGACAAGTGAGACTTCTTTTAGAAAGGCCTCATGAATAAAGAAATGGAAACGAAACTTCTTTATGTAAGAATGAAGAAAAACTAGAAACACGAGATCGTTTTATTTATCGTGCATAGCTATAAAGGCATAAAAAGCAATATCTTCACTCATAAAGACGACTTGATCGTAGGAGATTACTCCAGGAAGCGGTAATGAAATTTGTTAACCAAGTTTTTTAGGTCGCCTCATTTTCAACGATCGAAGTGCATGTTTTGGATTTTTCACATTTGAAGAGTTAGTGGCAGTGAGTTCATCTTCTGGTTAAGAGTTAGTTTTATTAGCTCAATGGCAAGAGATTTTATCATTCTAAGCGGAAATGTGGTGTTGTGCTTATCTTCAGTTTCTTCTGCGTCATCCTCTATTCCCCGGGAAGAATTACAACTTAGAATGCTAGAATCTTTTGTCGTTAAGCTAATAAAACCAGCTTTTAACCAGAAGATGAGCGCAATGTCACTACATCTTCAGCTGTGGAAATGTAAAAAAAAAGAAAAAAGAATAGAACATGAACTTCGATCGTTGAAATTTGTTAGTAAGATCTCTTAGCGACAGTATACGTTATTAGGTTGGAGGCGGGGTAGTTGGGGAAGTACACAAGCTTGCGACATGGCACGAAAAGTACTGCAGTGGAGGAGAGGGTGGTCCTCGTTCGCGTGCCATTTCGTAGCCAACACACCAGAGAACCGAGCCATGGGAACTCAGCCACCTGCCGAAACTTGCTGCGTGACAAGCGCCCCACAGGGCGAAGAACAGGTTCGTGTAGGGGGGCTGCTTAGTGGATGATGGAGAACATGCAGTTTCTCCTTCTCTTTCTAGTCACTGACGCTTCATGATTTTAACCACAACCTAATAACTCGTATCTTTTGTAGATAGGTTTGTCACGGGTTGAACTAGTTTCGAGGATTTTCATTATTGCATATTCTACGGCATAAATCAAGAAACTTGAAATATAATTATACCACTCTCCTACCAGCATATCTTATTATGTAAGATTATCCGAACTGTTTCATTTAATCGTAGTTATGGATCGTGAATAGTCTCAGCTTGACATACACAGTACTTTTACTAAAATGATTTATTAAAAAGTTATTTCATTTCGTTAAATAAACTACCTCATTCCGAGTGATATCTGACTCGGGAACTGTGAATACATTACCGCGACTTGCGTCATTATTACAACCTGTGTGAATACCTTATCGCGACTTTGTCATGCGTCATTATTACAACCTGTGTGAATATCTTACCGCGACTTGCGTCATTATTACAGCCTGTATTAGAATTTTCCTACTTATTTCTCTGGATTGCTTACATACTTTGACATGTATAATTATACTTTTTTAGAACACTCTGCGAAGAAAGTTAATAACAATAAACTCGTTTTGCTGAATGTAGCGTTTCTAATAAATAAACAAAAACTCAAAAAGTTCCTTTATTAAATCATAAGCAATGAAAACCCATTAATAAATCTGGGATCTTCGCAGGTCAAACTTACACATACAAACACACCCACATGCATAAATATATTGGTTCATGATAATCGGCTACCTTGTAGCATGGACAAAATGTGACTTAGAAGATCAACAACAACATACTGTATGATCTAGGGAATAAAATATGTGATTATCGTATAAACAACGTCGTACGTTCATACAATATAACTGTCGTAATAAAGCAAAGGATGGGGATTATGACACACAACCCTCGTAAAGAAAAGTGGTCATAGGACACCAAGTAAAAAATAACGTAGATACAGTAGTCTATCGTAACAAAGCAAGAGAACATCAAATGAACGATAGTGGTTACAACACACAACCCTCGTCATGAAAAGTGGTCATAGGACACCTGTTTTAATGAAGTAAAACACCAAGTAAAAAGTAACGTAGATACAATAGTCTATCGTAACAAAGCAAGATAACATCAAATGAACGATAGTGGTTGTAAAACACAACCCTCGTGATGAAAAGTGGTCATAAAACACCAAGTAAAAAATAACGTAGATACAGTAGTCTATCGTAACAAAGCAAGAGAACATCAAATGAACGATAGTGGTTATAACACACAACCCTCGTGATGAAAAGTGGTCATAAACATCAAGTAAAAAATAACGTAGATACAGTAGTTTATCGTAACAAAGCAAGAGAACATCAAATGAACGATAGTGGTTGTAAAACACAGCCCTCGTGATGAAAAGTGGTCGTAAAACACCAAGTAAAAAGTAATGTAGATACAGTAGTTTATCGTTACAAAGCAAGAGAACATCAAATGAACGATAGTGGTTATAACACACAACCCTCGTGATGAAAAGTGGTCATAGGACACCTGTTTTAATGAAGTAAAACGTTAAGTTCACAATAAAACCGTGAAGGAACATACATAATCAAATAAATAGTAATGTTCACATTACACATTAAAGTAATGGAACACTAACACCAGTGCTCATAATATACCCGTCTATTCAAAAATGGGATCTAACAAAAAAGTAACCGTCATAACATACTCGTATTAATGATTCATGAAAAGTAAACTAGTAAACGAACGTTAGTAACCATAAAACATGAAAGGTTATTTTTCATGCAATTTGAAAATACAAATAGCGTCTCAAGCAGTACTGTGTGAGTAAAGGAATCAAATCACCTTATTTTGTTACTACTATTCATTTGATGTTTTACATCGTATTACTTTATAATTACGACAGCTTTATTATAACCACTACAGCGTAGCTGCTGTTTTAACATTCCGTTATTTTTGTTACTACGATGAAGTGTAATGTTTTAACAATTTTATATAAGTCGCTTAAAATCATAATTAGGGTTAACGGTAATAACACAATATCATATATCTATTTAATTACCAATTATTTATTGTTAATATATTATTTTTATTTGAACTAACTTTATTCATCATTCAGAAGAAATGGTGAACCAGCGAACAACAAATTAATATTAGTGGTCTTAAAATACCCAAAGTAACAAATTAAAGAGTTGTATGATTTACAAATTAACAGTACTATTCAAAATTCAATCTTCGTAACAAACCAATGACGTGTATAATATCAAATGAACAGCGATTTATACAAATACACCTGCCGTAACAATGTAAAGATTATCACATGGACAGTACTGGTTATAATACATTTGTAGTGACAATATTAGGGAACCAAAACCATCATATAAATAGTACAGTAACAAATAAGAATAACGTAAAATCATTGATTGATTACTAGTAGTCATAATACGTCAGTCACCTATTATTATAAAAATAATGAAAATTAAATCAAATTAAATTCATAAATCGGCTTTAGTGCGTAACAACATTTTATTTATTTTAGACTATGAAGTTTTTGTGATTAATAAGAGAAACTTTTTTCTTATGTTTCTAACGATTATAATTTGGTGTTTTTATATATTTTGAAAAAGTTGTTCGAAATTCATACATTTATAACATAAGAATGTCTGATACATGAATGATAGATTTTAAACGTTTTATGGAATTGATCACATAATTGTTGATATAATATTATATATTTCAAGTTTTAGGGCATAACTTAATCTCAACTTTAGAGCTGTTGTATATGTGTTTATTTATATAAAATATATGTGGGCGCCCCATATGTATGTGATAAGGAAGCTCTGAGACAATGAGTGTAGAGTAAACAAACAGGTTATACAGTAAACTCCTATAAACTTTGGTGAATACTTAATGTTCCCTGGCTAAGTCTTTGTGAACTTTATAATCTTCAAGACAAACAACCCGAACTTTGAAGTTTCCCTCCAGCGAACAAATATCCTAACAGGGAAACGTTTGTGCAAAGAGAGCTTCTGTTGCTGTAGTATTTATGCAATACAAAACTTTTGTGCAAACACCAAATCAAAATCTGAACTGCCTAGAAAACCTACAAAACTCACGTGCTCTGTCCACCTCGAGGTCAAATCACACGTCGTGCACGTCCTGGCTGACGGGGCGAATCAAGTTCGGGCTCTTTCACTACTAGGTCTAATTCAATAGATCAACAAATCCTTTTATCCTGTGTCCGTAATTAATGTAATAAACGTACAGCCTTGGCATTCTCAAGCTAAATCCACATAGTTGGATGTTTTATTTTTGTTTGTCCGTGGTTATTTGGATTTTAAACTGGTTTGGTTCGTGTTAGCGCATAGCTACATAATAGGCTATTTGTGCTTTGTCCACTGCGGCGAATCAAACCCCGGATTTTAATTTTGTAATTATATAAACTTACACCTGGCCCACCCGGAACCGATTTAATATTGATGAACAAATGTTACGTGTGAGTGGTGCTAGTCTTAAAACTGTGAAACCAATGCAAAAATGAGATTGCAAAGTTTACAATATAAAGTGTATGAGAAACGGAAGTTTACAAAAAAAATAATTTCTTCTGAACATTGTTTCTTTTGAATATTCGCACAAATTACAACAAGGACCATCTGCACTAGCAGTCCCCAATTTTCAACTGACAAACAAAATGGTAGATAACTAGTCAACAGTACCCACCACCAATTCTTAGGCTACTCTAAACGAAGAGTAGGATTTGACCATCACTCCTGTAACGCACCCAAGATCCCAAAATGCGGAGAGTGTTTTTGTGGTAACGGGACGCGAATCTTCGACTCTCTGATTGAATTTGGGAATTGGTTTGAATTTTGCGCAAAGGTATGTGCTTTAGCCGTCCCTAATTTAGCAGTGAAAGACTAGATGGAAAGCAGCTAGTCATCACCATCTACCGCCAACTCTTGGGCTACTCGTTTACCAACGAATAGTGGGATTTGGTCGTCACATTATAACACCCCCACAGCTGAATGGGGAAGCATGTTTGGTGGGACGGGGATTTGAAACCGCGACCTTCAGATTGCGAGTCGAGTGTCCTAACCACTTGGCCATGCCAAGCCTCTCAGACTGAAAGTCAGGCACGCTAACCACTAAACCACCGTTAGACATAAGGACCCCTCAGGATATTCAATATATATATATATTATAAAAACTTAATTAGAATATAAATAATTATTTCGACAAGTAAAATAAATATAAAATGGCATTTGTCTGTTTGTGACAGAAATATTTCCGACCTCTAATCATCACTAAACTTTAGGGGTTCTTGGGTTCGCCCCAAAAGGATTCTAAAACCCTTTAATTTATTCTTACTCCAGTTCTTTCGAGTTTGACATTAATTTCAATTTTCTCCCTTACTACTGCTTTGGTACTTACTTCTAAAACACTTATCGCCACGAAACTTTCAGGGGATCTTGGGCATGTTCAAAATCCCAAGGACACGTAGAATTACAAGTCAGATAATATAATTAAAATAGTTACACTAATATTAAGAAACTGCCAGTAGGAATATATATCTAGAAATGTCATGCCAGTATTCAGAAGACCTGCATGTTGAATGACACACATGTTCGCCGTCTTGCTATAACTGTGAAACCAACGAAATAATTGGTGCACGTGGCACAGAGACCTTCGACAGTTTGTCTAAAATCATCCATTTGAACTGAATAAACACTGGCTTTTACTGGATGACACTAAAATATCAAGGACAACTTGCTAGTTATATATAAACATGAATTTGTACTTCTAGATATGATAAAATTTAACTTATCGGTAGAAACATATCGCGTAATGTTGAATGTATTAATTCGAAGAAGCATTCCTGGACAAGAAATTCCGTTTGAGGCTTAGGGATCCAATTTCTGGTAAAGACAAATAGAAACAATCAAGTTAAAAGTGTTTCTCGTAATTATAATTTCGGGACAATGGTACTTTTAAAAGAGTTAAACTATTATCCTTCTTTGTATTCACGCGAAGATTTCCATGGTTTGATAAATCAAATTATGTGAGACTCGAAATTTTGTGAGAGTTAAACCTTACTTTTAACACCTTTCTTGTTAGCCTTCACTTTCCAAAGAAATAAGAAATTGCAAAAACACTTAAGGTATGCTATGGCCCAACCGGTTGCAAAGGGCTTGAGATATTTGGATTCACTATAATATCTCCCAATGACAAAAGAGATAAAATCCTCTGCCATTTGCAACCAAAATTCACCAACTCTTTGCTGAATGCGAGAAGCTTAAAGATTTATTCATATACTTCTTATTTAATGTTGTGATAATGAAAGCTTTTGCTAATTTCTATGACGACAAACTTCCAAGGAAGATTAAACCTATACGACTAGCAAAAGATAATTATTCAATTTTCAAATAATTGAGTTTTGTTTTTAACATTTCAACATAAAGTGGTATCACGTAGTTTACATAGATGGCGTTCAATAATAAAATGATTTTCAAAAAATAATTCGTATCCATCGTTTAACGCTAGAATTATTTAAGGTAACAGGAAAAGATAATTTAAGTTTTCTAAATATAGTATTGTAATAAATACCCTATATATTGTACTGATTTGCACACAAAAAAGCAAAAACGCAATGCGTTAATTAATGTGTAAACTGGACTACTCTAAATGATTGCAGCTTTTTGACAACCTCATTCGAATATGTTCCTTTCGAAACATATCTTCGTAATTTTTCAGACAATTCAGTTTGTTACATGTAATGTTCAGCATTAACAAATGAAATGCAAGGAAACCATGAATGCTATATGTATCTGTACAGATGAATATTCCTAATTTTCTTTTTTACAAAGTGGGAAAGAAAATTAGCATTACTGGTCTAGTGTTATCTTAAAGAGAAAAAAAAATTGTGTTTGTGTCTATTAAAATTTAAAGCGTTACGCTGTAACTGTATGTTTGTTTAGAATTTTCGCACAAAGTTACACAAGGGCTTTTAAATACTGTGTATAGCAGTACTTAATGTTTAACTGTTAAATTAGGGGGAAGTAGCTAATCAACAACATTCACCGCCAACAGTTGAGCTACTTTAGTCGAATAATGGGAATTGTCCGTTACTTTTATAGCGCAGTTACAGCCCCAAAGAGCGGAGTATATTTTTTAGGCAACGGAAAGCGAACCGCGAACCCTTGGAATCACAGATATGTTAACCATTGGGCCACGCCCGGCTCGTTACTCTGTAAATTAATTTCTCTTAACAAAACAGCTTTCGAAGGTTAAAACTCGCGTCAAAGATAACTGAAAAAAAATAGACATAGTTAAGCAGTTTATGCTATTAAATCAATATCAAGCAATTTAAATGACATCTCGGTTTGCTGCAAAAGACAGTATCAGCCTAAAGCTTTTTGGCTGTCGACACAAGTCTGATAGATATTGTTAAAAGCACAGACATATGGTTTGTTAATATTTGATAGGTTGTTTAGACAGAGTATTCATAATGAATACGACCTGAAGACGAAAGGCGGAAGACTTTCGAAACGTTGTCCTCTACATTTGTAAGTTTCTACAACAGGCAGTTGCTGTCCATTTGAAACTTAGATTCAGTATAGTTTGCTGTTTGACGCTATCCTACAGTTTGAGGAAGATGTTTTCCATAAACATGTGTATCTTGCCAAAACTCCGCTAAATGAAATAATTATGTATCAAGTTGTTTGAGTTGTTATATAATGTCACAGTAAACGGTATCGATATTTTCAGCTTTGTTTGTTTGTTTTAGAGCAAAATCACGTTGAGGTATCTGCTGAGTCCACCAAGGAGATTCGAACCCCAGATTGTAGCGTTGTAAGTCCCTAGACTGTACCGTATTTTAAACTAAACTGCACATTATGCATGGGCTGAATGGCGAGGTCAGAGAACCCTAAGGTTCATGTATAGACGTCCTCAATTTTAAAGTACAAAAAGAGAGAAGGCAGCCAGTCAGTGGCATCCGCTGCTACAAGGGAGTAACTGTCATTCTTTTAACGCACCCACTAACTTGAACCTTCCGATACGCTGCCCGGCATGAACAACACTAAACGGGCAAAGAATCTTTTTTTTAGACTTTTTACGTTTTACAATCCATCCAAAAACTACAATTTAATTGTGCATATGTTATCACATGTTAAATAACGCCTGTCCATTACCACGTTCTTGTCTTATAATGGTTTTCGTGTGATCTACATATCACTATGAAACTAATACACCAGCGCACTGTCCATTACCACGTTCTTGTCTTATAATGGTTTTCGTGTGATCTACATATCACTATGAAACTAATACACCCTGTCCATTACCACGTTCTTGTCTTATAATGGTTTTCGTGTGATCTACATATCACTATGAAACTAATACACCCTGTCCATCACCATGTTCTTGTCTTATAATGGTTTTCGTGTGATCTACATATCACTATGATGTATATTTGAAATTCTT
>NW_013666425.1:80186-90557 GCF_000517525.1 Limulus polyphemus
ATTTAATTGTGCATATGTTATCACATGTTAAATAACGCACTGTCCATTACCACGTTCTTGTCTTATAATGGTTTTCGTGTGATCTACATATCACTATGATGTATATTTGAAATTCTTGACGTTAACCACCAACATAATAAACGTAAATAAACCAAAAATTGATTAGTTGCAAGGTACAAGTTTCACTTTATTTCGGAATTTCGTTGGTGTTATTAACAACAATAAGAATGTGGCCATTTTGTATTTAGCATAACTATGTCTGCGGACTTACAACGCTAGAATCCGGGTTTCGATAATCGTGGTGGGCAGAGCACAGATAGCCCATTGTGTAGCTTTGTGCTTAATTACAAAACAAACAAACAATTTACGACTCCAATATCACTTTAAAAAGTAAAATTTTGTTTGTTGTTAAGCGCATGTTAAGCACAAAGTTACTCAGTGGGTTATCTGTGTTGAAACCCCATTTTAGTGTTATAAGTCGTTTTATTTACCGCTGAACCGCTGGGGAGGGCTAAAATTAAAACACAAATAATAAATCCACAGACATTTTAAATTATTAAGCAAAAAAAATCTTTACAAATCAACTATATGATGTGTCTTGTTAAAAAAGTATTGCAATTAAAATAGCATAAAGTTCGGTTAGGCCTAACGTTTGATAATAATATTCCTCTAGGTTTTCATCTATAATAACATGTTGTAGACACACTGGTGTTTTTGCATGAAATTAAACACGTAGTATCATTACAAAATGTATTAATAAAAACAAAATGCTGAATAAGTTATTAACTTACAAGCATATGATAAACATTAGGAATATCAAGTTCCCGGAATTTTTGTATGTAATTACATATTCTTTCTCTGTTATTATGATTCGTATCACAGTGGTAGTTGTCACACATATTCTTCACGTTTTGTATGAAGTATGATGATTGGTTCTACTATATCAGTGATTGACGTAGTATTGCTAATTGACTAGAAGGTGTGTATTAGTGCTCTCACTCAGACTTGAAGATGTATTTTCAATTCGGAAGTTATATTGCGTCTAAACTTGAGCTATTGTTTCTATAGTAATTAAAATACTAACATGAATTAGCTTTTAAACTGGTGTAGCAGTTTATGTCAGTCATTTTTGTAAGATGGTTTGCACTTGAATTTACAGTAAAATCGAAGTAAAAAGTAAAAACATCCAATATAACCGTATATCAATAAATCACTATAATTTATAAAAACTTCCAATGCTTTTCCTTTGGTTGTCAGTTGCATACAAGACTTAGTAGAAGTGTGGTCCAGAACGTGACCACTATTCCTACAACCAGAGGTGTTATAGTCACGTGGTATCTGTACTTGAATACTAAAACAGGTAGAATATCTCAGCAAAGAAGTTAAGGTTAAAGTAACATGATATTCTACGATCAAGAATCAAAATTTTCACCAATAAGTTATATAGTTTGTGTACCTTCAATGATATACTGTGACACAATTCATAGCTGGAGAAAATATGTCTTAAACCATTTGACTTATTATCTAATGACCCCACTCCTAGAGGTAAAAAACATATATATTAGTTTTTATGTGTGAAAAACAAAGGTTTTTGTGAGGGTGGAGAATAGTCAAAGTTTATTGTTTTTGTACTAAGTGGTAAAAACTGTTCTCATCTTTCTGTATATATATATATACGTTTTCCTTCTATTTTCGTGACACAAGAATGACTTTTAAAGATTTCCGGTTATTTGTATTCTGTGTTAACCCTGAAAAGCAGCTGGTAATATTTGTATATTAGTGAGCACGGATATTAATGTAAGTTTGTTGGAAGTAAATTACCTCGGTATTGTTCTACAATTTTTAACAAATTAGACGATTACTAGAATATAATTGGGAATTCCAAAGTAAAAATATAGAAATTGTGATCTTTGATTTGTTTCCATGGTAAGAATTGTATTCATGCCACCGACAACTTTTGCCGTGAAGCCACCCACCAAGTGCATCTAAAACCGTGTTAACAAATAAACTTTGCTCTGAGTCATCATAATATGATTAAGACGTAAGTATTAGTTTTCTGCTAAAGACACGGTCTTATATAACCTCTCTTTCCATTTTCAATTAGATATTTGAAGAGTAAATCTAGCCGTGAACAATAGTACTTGTTCTGGCAACAGGTGGCGCTCCATTTTAAAAATGGTAAAATATTGAATGTTTAGTAATTGTCAGACTATCATAATACAGTTTATACAGTCGTTAACTTGTGCGCTATATTATTATAAAACCCCACACACAATATCTGTGTTATATTGCAATAAACTACATTTATAGATGTTTATATAGCATTAAACTCTCGAACTTACTTACATTAGGAGTTTTATATCGATAAAATCTTATCACGCTGTTTGTCTAGGGTTAAAAAACAGGAACTCCACAAAATTTTCTGTTAGTCCTTTTGTAGATATCAGTTACTTTGAAACTTACTTTAATCATCATTGGGTATCATTTCTTTGTTCTCTGGTGTTTCATAAATAAAGTTTTAAAAATAATGTTAAAATATACAGAAACAACAGCAGCAGCATTGTTTTAGAATTCATCAAGTAAGCCTAATAACCCAATTGATTTTAAAAACGTCTCAAAGTTCATATTTATCATAAATGTATAAGACATTTTACTAATTAATTTGATTAATTAGTAAGTAAAAAAATGTCTTACACTGATTACTTAAAATCGATAAGTCTATCGATATCGGAGCAAAACAATTAAAACAGGGAATACATACGTAGTTGTAAACATAATTATTTGTTTATATTACTTTGTTATCATTATATAAAAAATAGCCACCTCAAGAAACATGTTTATGTGTTAATTACTGAGTCAAAGATCTTAGTTTTCTACATATTATGATGTACATTTGGTGCATGTAATTCAATTTTTAGGGGTTATCTGTTAATTTTCGATATTGGTAATGAACCACCATATCATTAGGTTTACTAATGAAACTTCTGTACTAATTAACCTTAATAAATTTCAGTGATAAATTAGCTTTAGGTTCAGATTATGATATCAGCAATGATTATAGTTCAATATCCGGATCTTGGAGTTTTATGAGTTCTTACGATTAATTTTTCTATAATAATCCTCTGGAGTTTACTTTATGCATGTGCCAAACATTAAACTGTGTGCAAAATGAAATGGAAGAAAAACATTAAAGGTAAATATACGAAACTGTCAAGAAAGTGTCTTTAATTTACTTCGAAATGGGAAAACGAAACAAGTTATTCGTATTAAAGGTAAGATCATAGAATTGGAATGTTCAATTTAGACAGTAGCTTATACGAGTCGTGAACTAAACGGTCAGGTCAGAGATACCTAAGATTCAGGTATAGTAACTCATAAATTTTTGCCTAGAGGGAAAACAGCCAATGAGCTGAACTTTCTGCCACAAGAGCTTTTTATGGCTCTTTGAGCTAGATAGTGGAACTAGCTTTCACTTTTATAGCATACTAATAGCTAATGGCTCGAACTTGGACCCTGCGATCCGCAGCCTGGCACGTTAAAAGTAAGAAGTTAATGCTAAGTTAAAAACATCAATATAATTACGTAAAAGAAAACGGCATTTAACAAGACATATAACTTTCATTAGGGAAAGACGGATTACTCATGTCGTTCATTAACTGGGTAAAAATCAATTCAAAGCTCTATTAACAGAATCAAATTCTGCGTGAATATGTTTTATATCAGGCCGTATAACATACACTAAAAGACTGGCAGATAACAAAATTCTTCGAAAATATGAATAATGTCTTAGATAAATACTTAAGTGTTTAGTATTTATTTACACCGCTAGGTTATCATCACACCTTTTTTATAATCAAATAAGCTGTTGCTGTTGTTAAATGATTTAATTTTACGCTGAAGTTTTATTAAGCGTTTTTGTTTTTAAATATAAAAATGCACATTTTATTCAGAGGTTGAATTGTGCAGGGAACGAGACACAGCAAAAAGACGAAATATGATATAATTATAGTTTTGTCTTCTAAATCATATGGGGGTAATGACGTATGTTTTAATTTGTTCAAGTTGTTTATGCACAGTGATATCATTACATAATCTATATTCAACAGTCTATAAATATACTTAAAAATGGCGAAAAGAAAGTCATCACTAGGATTAATAAACGAAATAAATAACACTGTCTACCAAACGTGAGAAACTAATAAGCACGTGACAAGCACATTCATTATCTCTTTGTTCCTCGTCAATTGAACTTGATTTTACTCCCTATTATATTATACGAGATCGTTCTAACTAAACAATTACGTAGCGCCCCAATAATAACTTGAAATACTTTTTCGTCACAAAGACAACTCCTAATCAAATCTTTATAATCACAAGTTACAAACAACCGGTATTATATTTGTACAAGCGTGAAAGAGAGTAGTTCCCGTTCTATATTAGATGTAAATATATATTTACGCATACACGTGTTTGTAAGTATAGTTATTTTTATGGTGTTGTGTTGCTAGTCATGATTATAGGTGACGGATAAACAGGAAATTATATATATTTATATCCAACTTAGGTCTTAATTTCTTTTTATCACAGTTTCATACACAATTAAATTAGATTACTTATTGTATCTGAAAGTAGAACAAACCAAAATGATTTTTGCGTCTTATTTTCCTCTCTCTCTTTACACAACCTAACATAGTTATCCACTTGGACACGCCCAGTCTTCTACCATTCCTATCTTTTAGCATAAGTTTCAAAGTTTGCGACGCGATATCGCTCAAAATATTCTGCACTTTCAGATGTGGATGCGTTATAAAAGTGACAGACAGTCTCATTATTCGATTCAAACAGCTAGGCAAAGCTATTTTAATGGCGGGTGCCGCTGTTTGGCTGTCTTCTCAATAGTCAGTGCTGTAAAAGTAGGGATGATTATAGCCTGAATTGTAGAGGTCTCTGACATTCTGTTTAACCCCTGCGCCCACACTCATGCTAAAAGTTCCCATCCCTTTAAAGTGTTGAGACTGGACAAATCCTACAAAGCACGACATTGATTGCTATAGCGTCTTAAAAAAAAAGTGTCATGATGTGTTTTAAGTTAAAAATAAATAATGCTTGACGCCAGTATTTCCAGCAAGTATTTTCTTCATAAAACCTTTTTGAGTTTGTTTAGTACGAAAACCTATGACTTAAAGGTGACTCAGAAAATCATATATTTCTTGATTTTGTTTATTTACTACCAATACCGAAATCCCAAAAGTCACATGTTTGTAGAAATTCAGACCTATCACATCCAAAAGTTTCACACGTATGAAGACGTATGATCAAACAACATAGGATGTAATTCCGAAAGCCTCCTGTAGGCTGTAGACAACTCTGGAGCAGAAGAAGGCTTTCGGTCGTCTACAACATATTAGCACATACATGTATGTACATGCTTCAAGACAGCCGTTTCAATTAAAGAGTGTATAGACCTGAGGTAAAATGAAATAACGAAGTTATGAAATAGTGTATACATTACAAAGATTTCACACACGCGGGGTCTAGTTTCTTTAGCTGCCTGAAAAATCAGATTCATAATTAGTAAAGCCACTCTCGGGTGAATTCTGAATATGATTTATTTCAATTTGCCGAAAGGCATTATCTAATTTATCGGCTCGACCATGTGGGTTAAAATGGTTAGGCACATCCGGGAACTCAATGGTAAAGTCTTGAGATAACAAATAGGTTATCCCAAAGTGTGAAGTATTTGTTGTAAAAGAATTGTTTAAATTCATTTAGGTTTGCAAATTTCAACGTGAAGAAAAAGAAAAATCAGGGAAACAATGAAGGAGAACGAATAGCAAGGTAAGATTCGGGTAAGAATACATCTATAAACCTATTTCTTGAATATTTTTAATATAAATAGTTAGAAATATATTTATATTATTATTTGCTGTTTACAAGGAACTCTCTTTATTGTACCTTAACCTCCATATTTCAGAACTTGCTTCGTGATTCGAATTAAAAAAAAAGAGATATTATTTTTATTGTTTCACAATTTTAATATGATTTCCTCTAAACCAGAAGGTCGTGTAGTTTTTGGGTCATTAAAAATACAATCGTTCAGCTTTGGCTTTTGAGTAAATAAATTTTGCACAAATTTTTCCGACGAGAGTAAAATTTCTTCACTCTTACTGTTCAGCCTCACTTGATTTATACTCAAGTGATAACAATGATTTGTCTGTCTTGAATGTCGCACAAAACTACGCAAGAGCTATCTGCGCTAGCCGTCACTAAGTTAACAGTGTAAGACTAGAGGAAAGGCAGCTAGTCGTCACCACCCACCGCCAACTCTTGGGCTACTCTTTTACCAACGAAAAGTGGGATTGACCGCGACTTTATAACGCCCCCACGGCTGAACGGGCGAGCATGTTTGGTGGGACGGAGGTTCGAACCCGTGACCCGCAGATTGCGAGTCGAGCTACCTAACCACCTGACCATGCCGGGCTAGAATAATAATCAAGTTACTGTTTTGTAAGTTCTTTTACTAAAAAAAAATTGCGTTTTGGGTGGTATAGTAATATATATATATATTCAAATTTCATTTTCTGTAGAGATTAAGAGTGTATGTTTGTTTTTCTTATAGCAAAGCCACATCAGGTTATCTACCGTGTCCACCGAGGGGAATTGAACCTCTGATTGTAGCGTTGTAAATCCGTAGGCTTACATCTGTCACAGCGGGGGACAGAGCTAAAAAACAAATTTGATTTCAAAGAAAAAACAGAGGTATGGACTGCACAAATCATAGATACTAAACTCGAACACCAACAAAAACAAGGCATCACAACACCATCTAATTAAAAAAATATTTTTGTACATTACTGTTTCCTTTAGCAGATCTTATACGTTCTGTTTCGTTATACGTTATATTTTAGTTTCGGGTAAATAACTCACAGCGTTTGGGGAGAAAATCCTTAACGAAAATATACAGAACTAGGTGGCAGAGCCCCACCCTAAGCTGACAGTGTATGTACCTACGTTGTTAAGTTATTATACAATCATTCGTTACCCTAAAAGTACCCCCAGTGGATCAGCGGTTTACGGGTTTGCAATGTTAAAATCTATGGTTCGATTTCTCCGCGGTGGACAGAGCACAGATACCCTATTGCGTAGCTTTGCACCTAAACAACAACAGTTACTCGAAAAATTATTGTATTTTTACTGTTATTTGTTCTGTTTAAATAATTCAAGCTATGTTTAAACCTATGTATAGTTGAATAATAGCGACGTTTCGAGCACTCACTCTTTGTCAAGCTTTGTTTAAACCTATGTATATTTGAATAATAGCGATGCTTCGAGCACTCACTCTTTGTCAAGCTATGTTTAAACCTATGTATGGTTGAATAATAGCGACGTTTCGAGCACTCACTCTTTGTCAAGCTTTATTTAAACCTATGTTTACTTGAATAATAGCCACGTTTCGAGCACTCACTCTTTGTCAAGCTATCTTTAAACCTATGTATATTTGAATAATAGCGATGCTTCGAGCACTCACTCTTTGTCAAGCTATGTTTAAACCTATGTTTACTTTGGTGACATTATTATGATAGCCACGTTTCAAACACGCACTCTTGGTCAAGCTTTGTTTAAGCCTGTTTACTTGAATAATAGCGATGCTTCGAGCACTCACTCTTTGTCAAGCTTTGTTTAATCCTATGTTTACTTGAATAATAGCTACGTTTCGAGCACTCACTCTTTGTCAAGCTTTGTTTAAGCCTATGTTTACTTGAATAATAGCTACGTTTCGAGCACTCACTCTTTGTCAAGCTTTGCTTAATCCTATGTTTACTTAAATAATAGCGATGCTTCGAGCATTCACTCTTTGTCAAGCTTTGTTTAATCCTATGTTTACTTAAATAATAGCGATGCTTCGAGCACTCACTCTTTGTTAAGCTTTTTTTTAAGCCCATGTTTACTTTGGTAGCATTATGCCACTTATTTTTCCTTTAATTTTCATCATCTTTGCGTCCTTTTCCCCGAACCTCTTATTTCACTAAATATATTTGAACAGGGCGTGGCCCAGTGATTATTGTTCAGGACTATGTCCAGCTGCCACAAAATCATACTCAGTAATTTGGGGCCGTGGGTGCGTTATAAGAGTGATGATTAAATTACACTATTTGAATCAAAAAGCTTGGGATTGGTTCTGTTGACAGCTGTCTCCCCTCTAGTCTATCAGTTCAAAATTAGAAACGGCTAGCGCGGATAGCTCAAGTGTAGCTCTACGCGAATATTCAACAAGCACAAAGATACAATACATACAAATAACAGTATTTGTGCAAATCAAATAATGAAATCTTAATGTTGTTAGAATGTGATAGCACAAATACGAAAAATTTAACAGTATTCGGAACTTATGTCTTTGTTCTAATATATTAATTTACATTTACGCATACTGCGATATTTTTAGATATAAAAAATAAATGACCACCCAAAAACTTTGAAGAACAACAACAACAGATCATGACAGAAACGTATAGAAATTTCAAATAAATGATATCATAACACATAGAAAGCTTATTAATGTGTGAGGAAAAGTTTCAGGGCATGGGAGTACTTTAAGAACAATTAAATCAACTGACTTCTAGAATACGCGATGGTTGCGGAGCTTCTTAAGTACACCGAGATTTCTTAAAAGTCTTTTCAAGTTGGGAAAAAATAATATATTTAAACTCAGTCTTTGAGGGTGGTGGGGGCCGTCTTAAACTGTGACTCTATTGAACACAAATAAATAAAACATGATGACGTTTCGTAGAAAGGGATTTCCATTTTAATGAATACTAAATAATTTGTTTTATCTATATTTGTATAATCAATTTCCTGTTCCAATTGGTTCAGAAGCGGAACTTTAAATCTCTTATAAAGAACAGTCGCATCAAACATTCAGCCGTCAAATAAATAAAAAAAGTATAAAAAATAGACACGAAAACCTCCACCTTAGTGGCAAAACTTTTAGTCTTTAGTGACGATAGGCGAAAGTTTATTATACAATGAAAAAACTTTCATGGATTAACGCAGGAAAGGAAATATATTTTCTTAGCACGTGACTTGAAACCTCAGATGACAAAAGGCGTAGCAGTTGCACGTGCGAAAAGAGAACTGATTGTGGCATGGCATGGAAATTAATCTACGAAGCTGTAGAGGAAGTCGACGAAGTGCATTAAAAGCCTTTTAGGCAAATGGCTCATTCTCAACCAGTCGTCATTTTCAATCTCGGGGACACTTGTTGTAGTATACAGAACACGTGTACTGGCCCGTCGATATCTCTCGCCTCATTCTGCCATTAAAAATACATTTAGTAAGCTCTGTCGCTTACAATTATATTACTGTAAAACTAACAGTTCTGTATATCCTCCTCTTCAAACTTGGCTACCAACAGGGACTGAGATCTACGCTATCGCCGCCTTAATATATTCGGTCGTCTTAATTAGTACCAGCAATGATGAAGTAACACAAAGGCGAAAACAATGGTGTAAATTAAGCCACTTACACGCCGTTTTTGCCATATATCTTATCTAAATTGATTTCAATGTTTTATTTTTCTGCAAGTTTACTTTATAGTCAGATCCTTTGAGAATTACGAGTCTTATTAATTGTTTTCGTTCCTAAAACTGTCAGTACAAGTGATGAAATATTTAAAACTTCTTGAGCAGTCATCCTGAATCAAGGTTATTTTGTCCGAAAACTAAGTAATAGTTATTAAATATATAGATCTGGCATGCGTGAGGATTTGTTTGACAAGAACAGGTGAGACGGAAGCCGCTCTGAATTACTAATGAATTCGAAGATCTCCGCATTTTTCTCCATCATAATAAACCCACACGCATATTAAATTATTCAAGCTTTTATTTCCCCGAGTATTTACTTAGCATTCAGCGGAAAAACTTTTTTTTCTGCTGCCTAGTATTCCATATGTCAACTGTGAATAAAAAGTACTTGTAAACGCCAGTAATTTTAGTTGTTTTTTTAACCACCACCTTACCATTTCTAAACATAGGAATTGCGACATTAGCAATACTTTGAATTAGGCTTAGAAAATATGACTTCGTTAGAAGCTCTCTCTCTTTTTTTTAATGAAGCTAGAAGCGAGCACAGTCCAGTGGTTACCGTGCCAGACTGTATATATGATGTTCCATGGTTTGCATCCTGTTATCGCAAATCAAGAAAACAAAATCGTGTTCCAAACTTTGGGGACGCGGCGTGTTATAAAAGTCATGGTCAAATTCCACTTATTGGTCTGATATAGCTTTCATGTAGCCTTTGCGTAAAATTGAACAGAACAAACAAATTTTCGGTTGTTTTACTAACAAAGCTGTAGAAACAAGGCGTATCTAGCTA
>NW_013666425.1:91557-116161 GCF_000517525.1 Limulus polyphemus
TGAAACGGCGAGCATATTTCGTGTGACGGGGATTCGAAACCGTGACCCTTAGATTGCAAGTCGAGCGCCCTAACCACCTGGCCATGCCAGACCTTCAAACTAGACACAGAGAATATATGACCAATGGCTCTTCTAAACAATAAGTGGAAATGACAGCCACAGTCCTCCCCAGAAATGAATAATATTAAAATCTGATAAATAGTTTGTTGCCCAAAGCCTTTTAATAAATGTGACTAGAAGTGCAGTCTTTAAGTTATAAATACAGACTGCTGTTTGAGGACTTCTTAAGAAAATGCTTGAATAATTATACGAAGGAATATAGGACATTATCAAATGATTTTCCGAAGTTTCAAAGAAAATAATGGAGTGTGCAGTCTCAAGGAAAAAATAATCAATATATATTTTCCAAGGGTTATCTGGAAAAGATGACCCCAACCATTAATTTAAGGAAAAAAGTATTAGCAGTTAAACATGAAGTAATTTACTCGTTTTTAGGCTTAAAAATACCCAAATTATTTGATAACCAATAAAGAATTAGAAGTTTTAGAACACTTAGATCGTTTTTGGCCTAAACTGGATGGTGTAGAAAAGTCACAAATAATGTAGAAATCTATAGGATATGTAGGTCGCCTGATAATTCTATATTACAAAAGAAGGTTAATTACCCACTACTAAGGTCTCTAATATGCACTCTAAGTTTTTGCAAAAATAGTAAATTTCTAGATAGGGCAGAATGAATCAGATTCCAAATATCTATGTAACTGACGCACACCACAAAGATGACGGAGATTAGATCTAATTTGAGGCTTAGTTATAGACTTTACATGTAAGTTTTACTCACAAGATCTTAGAATTCTATCACACCCAAACTTTAATAAGGTGTAATATACATTCATAGGCCCGGCATGGCCAGGTGGTTAAGGCGCTCGACTCGTAATCTGAGGGTCGTGGGCTCGAATCCCTGTCACACCAAACATGCCAACCTCCGCCTTTGCCTGGTCCCAAGTCCAGGATGAGAAAGGGGGAGGGTTGGGCGCGGGGCTAGCAACACCACCCCGTAAAAACCAACCTGCTACAAGTAACTACAAAACACCTTCCGTTGGCGAGGTGTTGTTGCGGCCCTATGCTCCACTATGAGTTTACAGGAATAAAAAAAATATATATATGTACATTCATATCTGTTTCGTTTGTCCTATCTGAAAATTAATTACTTTTGTATGATTTATACAGTTGGAGGTTCCTTTTCGTTTAATTAAAATTAAAAAGCCTTACTTTATCATATAAAACGATTCATAGGAAGAAAATATGTGAATCAGTTACATTAAAAACAAATCGAGCGTAGCGATGAATTACGGACATGTTATAACCTCCACCTGCACTAACAACACTTATTAACACCACTAATTTATAGTGTTAAACAATTATGTAACAGATAAAAGGAAATTCGATATAAGCCCATTCAAAATATTCATTGTGTTTACAATCTGTTTACCAATGAATCCTGCGTTAAGATTATGGGTCAATAGGTTACTAGCAGACTTAAAATGTGAACATATTTGTGGCAGTAAGAATTTTATCAACAACAAAATTAAAAAAACCGAGCTTTTAGTCCAGTTTGTTTTGCACTTTTCAGTATTTCAATGGTTCTTAATGTAATTTATTGACTACTTTGTTTCGCTAACACGAGTATCATATTATATTTCCAGTTAAGTTTACACAACTCATGTAGTCCCGTTATCCTGTTATAGTACATGTTACATGTATAATAGGATACTTTTAAGAGCTCTGTATTTGGCAAATATACATATAAATAGAAATATTAAAATAATACAACAAAATATTTTGTTTGGCAACCAGCAACTTTACACGTTAAAAATATTTTTCTTTCGTGAAGCTTCTAGAATTTCAATAAACATGCAGTGCGTTATCAAAGAGCTCAATCTTCTATACTTAATGAATTCCATATGGAACAAAACGAATTTTAAAGCTAATTTTCTACATTAGGAGGAACAGGTCTGAATGACGACCAAGCGATGTCACCGACAAGAGTTGATAACGAGAGTATCGCATGTCGAAATGTCCCTCTGGAAATCTTTGATAATGTAGCACACGTGACCCACAAGTGTACGTTTGTATGAAACCCTAGAGAGCAAGATAAGACACACTCACACAGATAACAAACTAGTTATGAAATATTTAAAATAAGTATTCTAAACTGGAAACCTATGCCCAAAGCTCACACTTCTTAAAAGACAAGTCACTCACCTACGACTACAACTATGTTTTGCAAGATTTTTATCATCAAGTTCGAATAAAATAAAATCTTTTAAGACCTTTATGTTAAATATCAAAGTTGATAACCTGTTTGTATAAAACAGTTTATCAAAAAGTATCAGTTAAGATGAAATATCCGTAAACTTTCTCGGTTTATCTGACATTTTTCTTGTCTTACTAGAGACATATTTAATTATGTTTTTAAATGAGTAGTCAATATAGCTATAAAAACATGAAAACAAAGAAAGTCAGAAGAACGAGGTACAGCTACATTGAATCTCACAATTTGTTGCTTTCCACAGAAAGTTTGTGACATGTTCATGGACCGTGGTCTGACTGCTTAGGCTACGTCTGAAAAAAAAATAGTATCAACTAACAGCAATTGAACATTATGACAATGGAGAGGGACATGGATTTAATAGTAAATCCACATTTATCAGCTAGGCGGCAAGCAGTCAGCCTGAGTTCACCAACATCTTTGATTGACTGACAAGCGATATTAATGTCTGGAGCATTTCACTGATCTTCTTGTACCTATCACAGTAATTCCCCTGATCTTACCAGTTTTTCATATATCCACAAGTTTTACTCTTCTAGTTACAACGAATTTGCTTGTAATTGAACACGTGTTCACTTCGTACCCTAACGAAACGACAAAATTAAATCACAGTAATTCCCCTGATCTTACCAGTTTTTCATATATCCACAAGTCATGGTTTACTCTTCTAGTTGCAACGAATTTGCTTGTAATTGAACACGTGTTCACTTCGTACCCTAACGAAACGACAAAATTAAATCACAGTAATTCCCCTGATCTTACCAGTTTTTCATATATCCACAAGTTTTACTCTTCTAGTTGCAACGAATTTGCTTGTAATTGAACACGTGTTCACTTCGTACCCTAACGAAACGACAAAATGTAAAAAAAAAATCTGATCCGTTTTAAAAGAAACATAAGTTAGAAAATAAAATTCCTTCCCCTGTTTCAAGATTTTTAACTGTCATAAAATCTGAAACGCACTCTTCGCCTGTCACATTTAATGTATGGTTCCAAACAGAATCGTATCCATAACGATCGTTGTAAATAAAATGACTACAACATCATATGTATGCATACATTGTAAGCCTTACATTAACTTACAAATTTCTTATTGTTTCCAACTACCTTTAAAGTGGATTAGTTCAATCTAATCATGTCGAGTGTATATTTTTATATATGTATAAATATATATGTACAATATATATATGTATGTATGTGAAATTTCCCGACTAAACACCTAGCTTACAAAACTAGCAAGTGTTGACACACAACTTAGAAATCGATTGATTGGACTAACATTTGCAAAGGATAAATCATTCGATTGAAACGCTTGCTTTAGAAATATGTTGATATAGAGAACGCCCTGTACATTTTGAAACGCCACCATGGCAGTCTGTTTAGACAGGACAGGAATACATAACATGTTTACACCATATTAAGTAGACCTTTGAAATACACCTGCTCAATCGTTTCCCTCAGCACAGTGAAGGAGATAAATAACAATCCAATATTCTTTAAAACAAGCATATAGTCGTAAAGCTGGAAAATTGTGTATTATATTGCCTTTCTAAATGGAATTCGTGAGCCATTTGGATATACAATGAAATTATACGAGACTTATTACGTGAATTGGTGGATAACATAGAGATTCAAACAAATGTCAATTTGTTTTTAACTACTTTTCAAATTGTCCAGCCCAAAGGAAAAAAAAAAACCCGTTTTCAGCAGAGTTTGATAAATAACACATGAAAGTATTGTTCTATCGAGAAAAAAGAAATTTGCGAAAGTAAAAGAATAAACGTGAAACATAAATTGACTTTTTACTTTAAATCCGAAACGCTCAAATATGTAAAAAACTAATTAAATATCAATTATTTTTTCAAGAAACAAAACAAAATAAGATGAACTCTTAACATTTTGAATAAGATATTTTCTGGTAATATGTTAAATACTTGATTTTTAAATAAACTGCTTGTAAGTCCTTTGGGGAAACATTCACAGGTTTGCACGTTTAAAGAGCCACTTAAACCACTGCAAAACCTTCATGCAAAAACAAATCTAAAAATCTACAGAACACGATTTAAAGTCTGGCGCTTCCGTTTTTATCAATACCAGTTTTTTTTTTCTTGAAATATATTCGCTACCATTACATGCAGACATAAAGTAATTTATGTGCTTTATACTAAAAAACAATGCTAGAACATTAAGAATTATTATAAAATGGGGCGTTAATTATGAAGAATACGGAAAAAAGGACTCACAGGGGGTGTGCCCGTCTCCTGCCTTTAGTAGCTCCTGCCCTCTGGTGTTCATTGCGACTCTGATACTCTGCAATGAAACAAGAGAGGCAGACTGAGTTCGCTCATTTAGAAACTCAAGTTCAACCAGTTAGTAAACTCTTATTGAAATGCTTCTTGAAATCAAATTTTATATTAATTGAAAACACCTAGTGTACGCGTTAAGAATGGTACTACCTTCTCACGTCTTGCCTAATTCACAGCATAGAGGGATCTCAACTCACTTCAATGAGAAAAACGATACGTTGAATTAAAATATACATATCAGTAGATGTGAGCATAAGTATACCAGTTTTAAGTTTAAAAGTATATAACCCATCGTAATCAACTTAATGATATATATATATACATCGAAATTATTTTCGTTAGCTATTTCCAAATATCAAGATCTTGAGTAACTAAGTTATAAGTTAGTAATCAAGCATTAGTTTGGTGGCTATAGCCAATAGCAAATCTAAAAATACTTTATAAAAATACAATTTATAGTGGTAGCAGATAACTTGCAACACTCGAAATATTTATGTATGAAAGATCACAATGATACACACACACTTGTGAAATTTCAGTTCGTTCTTAATCATATACATGAACAAGATGAGTTCACATCTTTAGCTATAAAGCATGAATGACATGAATACTGCGTAACAAACAGTTAAATAAAACGATCGAGATCATCTTTAATTTGGGATTATATTTCTGAATTTCTCGAAACCGGAATTATCAAGTTGAAACTAGTTTTGGCTAACTAAAGTACAGAAGGGTAAGCCACAAGAGGAAACAGTAGCAACCCGAACGTGGGGATCTTTCATTCCTGTACAGGAAATAATTTGAAATTCCGAAAGTTTTTTCTTTACAGTTGTTTCGGCGCACTCCGTTTTCTAGCTTTAATATTATGTTTAACTTGATTTTTGTTATTCTCGAAAGCACGATTTCCAGTGTCGTCTTTAGAAATTACTAGTATATGTACATCTCTAACAGTGTAGAAATTATAAGTCAAAATATCTAGAAATGGTTCCTCTTACAGACCATGGATATTAAAGAAGATTTAACCTTGGAAGTGTATATTACCCATTCTAATGGAGTGTGTAGTCCAGTGCATATATAACATTTGTAGTACATTTGTGTCGAACATATCTTTGTTTGTAGTACAGTTTCGTCGAACATATCTTTGTTTGTAGTACAGTTTTGTCGAATATATCTTTGTTTGTAGTACAGTTTTGTCGAACATATCTTTGTTTGTAGTACAGTTTTGTCGAACATATCTTTGTTTGTAGTACACTTTTGTCGAACATATCTTTGTTTGTAGTACAGTTTTGTCGAACATATCTTTGTTTGTAGTACAGTTTTGTCGAACATATCTTCCAATTAAAAGCTTGTTCCTAGGGAAAATGTTACTTTGGGTTCGTCACTATCATAATTTGAAGCCACATCTTGGAAAAGATCAAAGAAGAGTCTTAAGTTCTGCACCTTATAAAATTACACGAAGAAGATTTACTTGGCAGAACTTTGTCATCTTGCCACGTAAAAAATATACCACATTTTACAAAAAGAAAGAAAGAAACCTCAAAATATACCACATTTTACAAAAAGAAAGAAAGAAGCCTCAAAATATACCACATTTTACAAAAAGAAAGAAACCTCAAAATATACCACATTTTACAAAAAGAAGGAAAGAAACCTCAAAATATACCACATTTTACAAAAAGAAAGAAACCTCAAAATATACCACATTTTACAGAAAGAAGGAAAAACCCTTTTCTTCTTGGTTGTCTCATTCATTGTTAACAATCGACGGGAAATTAACGTACACTAGAGCTTACTTATAGAACAACTATCTTGATTCTATATATAGAGAAAATCACCAGTTGCTCGGAGGTTAGAGCAAAAATCTTCATGTCAGGATAAAACTCTAAATAACTAGATAATAAAAATATATTTTTTACAGCTGAGGCCATTTACAAGTTTTTCACTGCTAACAAACACAAACTGCACCCGCCATTACTTTAAATTTAATCATCAAATTAGTAAATATAGAAACTAAATGTTGAACGCACAGAATTTGTAAACTGTAAAACTAATTTTCTTAAAAATTAAATCCTCTTTAACCAAGGGCCGTGCGACGAGTTAAAGAATGGCAACAATAAAACACCTGCATTAGCTGACATTTTAAAACTAAATAAACAACATAAGAGTTAAAGAACACAAAAATGCCATTAAAATTTCAAAACGATCGTTATATCAAATGGAGATGGAGGAAATAAAAAATATTCACACCAACCCCAAAGCAATATCTAGATACCTATGACCGACGCTAAATAACATTACGAACAGCTTACAGTTACGGTAGTATTAGTAAAGCACTGTTTCTACTTAATTGTCTTACTACCAAAGTGCCACTTAATCAAAATGTTATAGACTTGAATGGGATTTATTTAGAGTCGAAACGCTGAGGAACACAAATATCCACTCAAAAATTCTATGACATATTCTAACTCATGAGGAATTTAATATCGTGTATAACTAAATAAACGCCACTTAATAATATCAGAAATGCAACAACAATCTGGGATTTCGAAACCTTCGACTACAGAATTCGTTGAAAGTTATTATAGTAGTAATTCGTGGTAAGCACGATAAACCTCACGTTATTTATCAGATGAGTTACAGAAAGAATAACGAATATCTGGGTTTCTGCTGTTGCTATGAAAATACCTCAACTCATACAGAATGAAAGAAAGGCTATTTAACAGACAAGTGATATGGAATGAAAAAGAAACCTCATGCTTTTCTTTTGTTCTTTAACAACTTAACTCACGAAGAATTAAATATTTCTAAATAATGGATATGTGTTATGGAATAAACTACGAACATCGGAGACTGTTATTATGATCTCTAAATACTCAAGAAAAGATGATAATTTAAAACAATTGAGTTGAAAGAACAATCTAACTTTCACAGATACAAAACGAATAAAGTAGATCAGCTCATTCAATATGAAAGCTATGCTTCACATGTCACACGGAACGACCTGGAATATTCCTTTGCTACGTATATAAACAGCAAGTAATTCTACAAACCAGCATCTGTGGCTTAACTACTAGTGTAGTAATATGCCAGCAATGCCTTTCGCCCAATACCAAGGCTAATATCTGAGTTTATGCTTTCAGAAACCCTTGAAAAAACCCTCAAAGCATTCTGCAATGGCTCTTTCTATTGTTAAAAAAAAAGAAATACATGATAGCAAAATATTTTTGTGTACCCATTTATTCTTTACCACATTTCTCAAAATTTGAGCAAAATAAAATAAAGAATCTACAAAATTAACTGCCTGGCAAAAGATAGACATTTCTTAGAATGAAATCGTGGTGTTATCGAATTAGCATTCCAATAGAATCGCTTCAAACATCAAGTTGGATTCCCCTAGTTCATGACAAAGTTTACGTATCCATAAACACTTCGACTGAAAGAATCATTTGTACATGCACACGTTTTGGATTAATGATCATATTCTAACACACATCGCCCATAAAAATAAGTTTGTTAATACTTTTACAGTAACTTACTTTAAGAGATTATGAATTATTCCCTTTTTTTTTTCAAACGACGTCAACAGTCTATATTTCAAAAGCAACTGCTTTCACTAAACGCTGCATAATTATAGTTAGATAATTTTTCTAATTTTTAACTTCAGTTTTTAATTAACAGATGCTTACTTTCAGAATTTTATTTCCTTAATATTGATTCCGATTTTCGGAGATGTTTTCCGCATTTTAGGTAGCTTTGTGTCAATACTATTATTAATAGATCTGTGATGCAAGACAGCCAACAACCTGGATAGGTAGAATATTTTCCCTCCAACCACTCTTCTAATCAAAAGAAGCCTAGATGGCGCATTGAAGACAAACATGCGACATTTCGTTTACTACATCAAAGTAGATAAATAAGCGTGGGTAACAAAGAATGAGTCAGATAGGTGAATCTGACGTCATAGCTACCAAGTTGGATATTGACTATCTACTGGGGGGATACTTGCAACAGAAACCTAATGATACCAATTAAGGTCTTTCAAGAATCTCTGTCTGTCTTCATTTACCATCAAATGGACATAAAGCAGTGTAAGGAGGACATTCCAATCAATTATAGCAGAAAATATAAGATTTATTGATTTTCTTTGAACCACATAAAAATGTAATCACGAATTAAAGGGGAAAGGTAATAATACTTAAAAGCTATGGCTTGTCAACTAGTGTTAACAATTGTAGTTCTAAAGCGATTTTCAGGCGTGTGTATATAAAGAAAGTTGACAAACTTTTAAAATTCATCAGGTTTTCAGTACATAACAACAAAACCCCTTTCTGGTTTTGAATTTGATAACCACATTCTAATAACACAACCCCTTTCTGGTTGTGAATTTTATAACCACATTCTAATAACACAACCCCTTTCTGGTTGTGAATTTATAACCACATTCTAATAACACAACCCCTTTCTGGTTTTGAATTTTATAACCACATTCTAATAACACAACCCCTTTCTGGTTGTGAATTGTATAACCACATTCTAATAACACAACCCCTTTTTGGTTGTGAATTTGATAACCACATTCATTTTCCAACTATACGGATTTTTTTCTCATCATTTTAAAGTGTGAATTTTTACGAAGAAGAAACATGTGACTTAGTCGATTTTTGAATTTGCTACAAATAAATGAGTTAGACAGGAACCGAAGAGTAAAGACTGCAAATATGAGCTGCTAGTGGTAGAAATTTATTACTACTCTCATCCTGCTACTAACAGCTAGATAGGGTACTGTTTGCTCTGTATAGACTAAGTAACTATCGTTAATAGCAGTAACAGTGGTTATAACGAGTGGTGAAATGTTTTCGTTTCATCATACAGGTTTAATATTTCTTAATAATAATAAAAGCTAGCGCAAAGATGCAGAATGAGGTACCTGTACTCTCTACGCAGCAGGGACTCAAACCCAGGATTTCAGTATTGTAAGCCCATAAACGTACCGCTTACCCACCAGGGGATATTTAATGTTTCTAGCAGCAGTTAAGCAATCATAAAATTTTCAAGTTTTCCTCTCATCAGTACAAAACTACTGATTATTATGAAAATAGGTGAAAGACAGTAAAAATTCATTAACTTGTTGTTAGTGTTCTTTGCACGTTTCTCTACGCTATGAATCTCACCAAAGCTGGAAAGGTCTACCAGATAGAGCATGATCCAGTCATTCAGAACAAATGTCGGACCTTCCATGAACTCCCGTCATGACCTTGGCGCTTTTCTGATGCTCAACCTTTGTTAGATGCTGCTACCGTTAATATACAGATAATACGGTCTGATTGGCTGTTGTTGTTGTCCCTGCTTTCAGGAGATTAACATTGCTACTAAATGTCTACTAATAGCAGATAACAACGACAGAAAGAGGTGAATAACATACCCAAGCTTCTTGTAGTGGTGAATTTCACATGTAATTTGGTGCTTGAAACGTCCTTTACACACCACAGGTAACCTATATTCATATTCATAAGGGTGAGTAAAGGGTACTTTACACACCACAGGTAACCTATATTCATATTCATAAGGGGTGGTGTGTAAAGTACCCTTTACTCACAAGTGACCTATATTCATATTCATAAGGGTGAATAAAGGGTACTCACAACACACATAAGGGTGAGTAAAGGGTACTTTACACACCACAGGTAACCTATATTCATATTCATAAGGGTGAGTAAAGGGTACTTTACACACCACAAGTAACCTATATTCATATTCATAAGGGTGAGTAAAGGGTACTTTACACACCACAGGTAACCTATATTCATATTCATAAGGGTGAGAAAAGGGCATTTGAAACACCATACAAAGAGGATACTTTCTTTTTGTACCTCGGCATTATAAGGGTTTTCTTTATTTTTACTACTTTAAATACACACTTTATTTCCTATATTTCTATCTTTTATCAATTTCTACACGTGGACTTGTATAAAGATACTGAGTACCTGGAAGAAATCTTTTCCTGGATTTTTGTTTCCCAAGTGGAAAAGAAAAATTTCAATTTGTAGTTTCACGAGGCATTTTTCACTCAAAAGTTACCCATTATATTTGTTTCATTATTGTTCAGTGGAGTGTGATTATTGACTACCATTTATGTTTTTATTCTGCTTCGTTCTTCAGTTCATCAATTGTCAATTTGTAGTCTGGGTATGGCCTGGTGGTTAGAGTACTCGAATCGCAATCTGTGGGTTGCGGGTTTGAATCTTGTCTGAAATGGCTTGGTGGTTAGGGCATTCGACTCGCAACCTGAGGGCCGTGGGATTGAATCCCATCCCCTAACATGCTGGCCCTTTCAGCCGTGGGGTCGTTATAATGTGATGGTCAGTCCCACTGTTCGTTAGTAAAGAGTAGCTCAAGAATTGGCGGTGGATGATGTTGACTCACTTCAAAATTAAGAACAGCTAGCAGAAATAGACATCGAATAGCTTTGCGCGAACATTAACAAAGTAAACAATTGTTGGCTTCCACAGTACCGAGTCTTCTTCGTATTTCTGCTTGTTTTCGTGTACGTTTTATGTTAATAATTTGCATATCTTATTTCGTGTTTTTTATTCTTTTTAATACTGCTATTAGTATTATATTGAAGGATATCTAAAATCCTTGTGGAAGAGCTTCATTACGTTGTCACCGATATATTTCTGTTAGCTGTATTTTAATCGTTTGCTTGGGCTTTTCTCAGCAAGAAATATACGTTATTTGCTAATATCTGCTTTCCCTTATTATATATATAGTTTTTAGGTATAGGTTTCCATTGATAGATGATAAAATATCCACAAAGAAAGCCAGTAATTACTGAAGAGACTGATGTCACCTATTATCAGATGTTACAACAACTTCCGACTGCTGTTCATCAAAATTGTACACAACAACTATGAAGTGTGTGTTGTCCGCTATTTTCAAAGGTTATAATAACTTCTTCACATATATTCATTAAAAGAATTTTCTGATCGTGACACTGCATGATAGACATTATAATGCTTATCGGCAGTGCTTTTATTACTAGCATATTTCATTTTAACATCAAGAAACACCAATTCCGTAAATGGTCATACTTTGATCAGAGAAAAAAAAGTAACAGAGACGTAGCCTCTAAACAACCTGCATAGCAAGAAATGTAACACAAGCCTTACGTAAAATAGAATCTTAAATTCATGTTACGTGTACAAATTAAACACAATATAAAATATTAGTTAATACTTTACTAATGCTCTTCACATAAATTTAAAGGCGTTTTATCCGTCTTGAAATGTAAAGCGAAGGGTTTACACAGTTTCCATCCACAACGGAATAAAACGAATCAAAGTGTTTTAAATTATTATACATGAACACGTCTACGGAGAAACACCCGGAGGATCAAATTGTTTTAAATTATTATACATGAACACGTCTACGGAGAAAAACCCAGAGGATCAAATTGTTTTAAATTATTATACATGAACACATCTACGGAGCAAACCCAGACAAATTGTAGAGATCACCAAGGTAAGCCAATGTTGGTTAATACAGAAAATGTTTTTCAAATGTACTTTTAAAAACCCATGAAGCAGCAATAGTATAAGACGTAGAAATCCGTTTAAAGTAACTTAGCAACTTATACAAGTATAGAAATTATCATTTTCCAATCTTTGCTATTCGTAGCAGTGCCTATGCCATTTTTAACACATTGCTTACAGATACGCAAGAAGTATTCTTTTAGAAGGTAAATATTAATTCAGATACGTGTTTGAAATCAGGCATAATATATATTTTCGCTGTATTTGTTAATATGATGTTAATTATTTTAGTAGCTGAGCTTCCAGTACTTTAATGTATTTTAAAATACATTAACCTGACTTAGCGTCGTTATACTCTCTGTCTGGAATATAGGTTTGTATACATCAGTATAACTCTACCCACTAAGCAAACATGGATATTATAGGAATATCATGAAAATAAAAGACGATTATAAAAGGACCAGGCTGATATCGATTAATACCGGAATTCATATATTTCGTTTTTATTTATTTATTTATTTTTCCAATGTTAGCTTGTTATTCCCAAGAACGCTTCAATATGTTCCATCACGTGATAAGAACAATAGATAATGAGCAAAATGAGAAGAAAAATAGTACAATATTGTAATATTAGCTGTCGTTTAGCCAATTCATGCAAACCATTTGTAGATAACTACTTGTGATTGTTTAGTTAGGTACTTTAGAAATAGATACAAATCATAAATCAACAAACATAGTGAATTAAGTCAAGTGCTTTATTATAAAACAGTTTATGTATAACAATAAAATATACTTAATAAGTGTTTTAATAGAAAAGAAAGAGTTTATGTATAACATTAAATATATTTTGTAAAGCGCTTTAGTAGAAAAACAGTTTAGGTAAAACAATAAGATATATTTACTATGGTGGTTTAGTAGATAGAAAGAGTTTATGTAAAACAACAAAATATATTTAATATGGTGCTTTAGTAGAGAAACAGTTTAGGTAAAACAGTAAGATATATTTAGTATGGTGTTTTAGTAAAAAGAAATAGTTTATGTATTAAGTAAAATAACAAAATATTTTTAATATGGTGCTTTAGTAGAAAGAAAGAGTTTACGTATAATATTAAAATATATTTAGTAAGGTAGTTTAGTAAAACACTGTTTACGTATAACAAAATAATATATTTAGTAAGTGTTTTAGTAGAAATATAGTTTATGTATAACAATAGATGTATTTAAGAAAGCGCTTTGGTATAAACTATTTATGTATAACAATAAAATATATTTAGTAACGTTTCTTGGAATATATATATAAATAAATGTATGTTTAATGAATTTTAAGTGCAGCTTCAAACGGAGAACATAGAACTCTAATACGAAAGGCTTAGAGAAAAACATACACTGTCAAATTGCTGATGAAATTCTGTTTCTCAAAAAGAGTACTACAAAAATCATAAGATATATAATTAATCGAAATGAGCACAGATTGGTAGGATGTATTTCTGTGAAATATTTTAACTGTCTGTTTCCAATCCCCCCCCCCCAGTGGCACAGCGGTATGTCTACGGACCTACAACGTTAGAAACCGGTCTCGATACCCATGGTGGGCAGAGCACAGATAGCCCATTGTGTAGCTTTGTGCTTAACTATTTGCAATTAATTCATTTTCCAGAATAGCAGAATGAGCTGTTTTAAAAACTAAAAATCTGTATATATATGTGTGTGTGTGTGTGTGTGTGCATTAAGCCAATAAAAATATCTTACAGTTAGGATTAAATGTAACATAAAATAATAAACAACCCTTCCCATGACCTTTAGAGTTGAATCGAGAAAAAGCACGAAACAGTCAAACTTTAATATCATTTCCTCGGTATCACCATGTCAACGCTTTCGACGTCCCTAACACTAAACGCACAGTGTTTCTCACGTTTTATGTGTCACTAACCACATGCTATGCAAGGCATATCTTAATTCTTCCTACTAATTAATCACTTGAAATTCCCACCGTTAATCCTATTCTCAAACAGCATACGTGCTTTAACAGATGAACACTAATTCCTTCGCATCTCTCTTTCCTTCTATGTCTGTTTCTTTCGTGTGTGCCAACTTCAATCCCCCCTCATGATGATGAGAGTTTCTCCACAAGCTCCAACTTCTAACATCAACAGAGAGATTTAACTGGCTCCAGCACCAGCTGTGGCCTACCTACCGGACAAATGACCCTTCCTTAAGCTACTTAGGGGTGTGTGTGTGCCTGCAAGGATACTTCTACAATTACCATCTTCCATTTTACCACTGCAATGAGCACACCGACATAGGTGGTGTCCGTGTTACAAATCTTTTGTTCTGATCTTGCACATGTTTAGCACGAGATCTGTACCAGCAGAAGCATGGTTCTATAATGGCTGATCGTATTTTAATTTGGCCAAGCCTCTACTAGCTTATGGGGCAGATGGTCAATGAAAGTACTGACCGTGGCAACGTTTGGTCAGAAACTTGAAAAATCTTTACCCTGTACGACCAGCTGCAAACCGTTATCTATGTCATTAGTATCGCCTACTGTCCACGTATGGATATCTCAACAAAACTTTCTTTGCTAATATGCACTCGTCGTTAGCCATTTTCAGAGGGAATGTACAATATAATGCTCTAGTGTCAAGCTTTTTTTTTGGGGGGGGGGAGCTCTATCTAATTAAGTCTACCGCCTTATATTCTCTGGTTATTAAGTAAGTTTCAATTCATAAATAACGTATACAGCAGCTCAAAAGTGTACCTATCTTAAACATACTGCCTACTTCTTAATCCAGGGCCCTAACTGCAGAGTTTAGATGGAAATGTTATTGCAAGCTTTAAAGGATAATTGAAAAAACACAAGCTTATTATATCGTTCTATATTTTGGTTTGTGATACCATATATACCATCGTTTTTCAAATGTGTTCCAGAATCGTGATAAAAGCTGTATTTGTTCAACAGTATAGGTAGAATTAATTGTTTTAATGATACACGAATACATTACGTTTAATTAAAACACTGAAACTCAATGATTTGATAAGCCAAGTATTAACCATTTAGTTTTAGATACTGTCAAATTTCAGTAAAAATATATAAAATTCTGATAATTTCATAAACGTGGACAAGTGATATATTGAACAATAGGATGAAAGGTTATTTGAAAAACAAAACAGATGACCTGTTATTTAGTATGTTTACAATGATTCTTAGCGATGAAGTACATGATGGACTATCTATACTTTGTCCACACCGAGGAATCGAACCCCAGGTTTCTGCGTTGTAAATTTGTAAACTTACCGCTAACACACAAGTGGACTACTATAATATAAATCAGGTTACGAAATAAGTTTTTGTTTGTTATAACACAGCAACAGAAAATACCGCATGGAAAGTGATCTAACAACAGGTAACAGCACGTTATTTTGGACAACTGCTAATTTTATATTTTCTCTTTTAAAATCAAACACAGAGTGCAATACTGAAGAAAGTTAATTTGTTTGAAATGTTCGACTAACACTTTAAAGTACTTGAATAACATTATATACACAGAGTTAAAATATAAATTAAGTTAATCATAGCAACATGTATCGCAGCTTTTCTCAGTCTTAGTTTATAACAGAAACATACAGAACCGTTTTCTGCAATAATTTTTTTTATCCGTTAGCCATGCTTCTAGGTTTGTTTGTTTGATGGATTCGCGCTAAGCTATATGTGGATTATCTGTGCTAGCCGTCACTAATTTTGAAGTGATAGATTAGAAGAAAAGGAGCTAGTTTCTCTTGTCAGACCAAATTGGTGGATTTGATCACCACTCTTATAACGAATCCACGACTCCAATGTACGGAGCGCAATATTTGGGGAAGAGGAGGGAGGCAGTAACGGAACGAGAACAACAGAATCTCAGTTTCACAATCTGGCATACTAATCAATGAGCCGCATTTAGTCCCCAAGTTTCTGGAGAAAATCTTAGAGATTTTTAAAATCTGGAAGCTCCGGAAAAGACAAAAATATTAACTTCCTTACGATCATCTCAAATTGTGATGTAACAGTAATTTTGAGAAAGCCTACATCAAGCAGCATATTTGTTACATCTAACGTTCGTTTGTGTGACTTTCGTGTTAATGGAAAATTGTAATACTTAATCTTCATTATCACACTTTGTAATTATTTTGTAAACTCACTTACAGCTAGCTGTCTATGGTTCCATTTTCAAGAAAAGCTTTAAATGTTTCGCAAGAATTAATATTCCAATTGAGTATAAATCTAGTCACTCCCATGGACATATGGCAACCCTAGAGACAACCCTAAATAAAACTAATCAACTTACGAAAATTTTTATTTCCGTTTTGACAACATAGTTTTTTTTTTAAACCAGCTATATGAAAACAAAATATTTTTTCATCTGCTAACTACATTGTTATAAGTTTCAAAGCACTCTTATATCTTTCAAACTGTGTAAAGCTAAACTCGGTTATTTAGAAGATTTTAGGTCTGAGACTCTTGGACTTTTAGCACAGATTGGAAAATGCTAATAGAAGTCCAATTTCGAACAGGAAGTTTGATGTATATCTCTTAAATAGTTCAATGAAACTTTTTTAAATTGTGAGAATGAAGAAAAAGCAGCATATGGAACTCCATTAATTTTGTTTTCAAATTACAGGTTCATCGAAGCTACAAAAAAATCGAACAAAAATATTTATATATAAAGCAGAGTTATCTGCCTGTCTGTTTGGTGTCACAAGTTGCTGGGAGAAGCTGGCTGAATCAATTTCAAAGCAATTTGATGGAGCAACTAAAGCGGACTTCTCAGAAATTGAATGTAAACCGGTAAGCAATCGAACGAACAGTTTAAGTTTAGTAGCCATATCTATGTTACTGCTTTAATGCCTCAAATGATGTTTCAACTGAGGAGGAAGTCGGAAGCAAAATACAGGAAGCCGACATGAAATGGAAGTGATGTTTAATACCGTGCATAGCACAGGCACCTTTGCATTCGAGGAGTGTTTTTGTGATACGGCGAACCACGCCCCATTTACAGCATTACTTTCTGCTTTTTGCTAATAGTAAATATCATAGTAAATATTACCACACAAAGTGTTCTTACTGTATATTATTTTAACCCTCGATAATACGAGATTCTTGATATAGGATAATCTCGATCAGCTATTAAAAACTTTCAATGGGTGTACAAAGAAAATACATTAAGTATAAGTTGTTTTAAGAACTTTATCAGGGATAGATAGACACTTAAATTAGTGAAACTGTCGTATGTGCGTTTTGTTTCAACAAGAATGTGTTGACCGCAAAGTATATGGGAATAAGAATATGTCAGTTTCTCTTAATTCGCTGTTTTCATACAGTTGGGAAATACAATTGTTCATACTGTACCACTATGTGGTGCGTTTGGTTTGTTTGTGTTGAATTTCGCGCAAAGCTACACGAGGGCTATCTGCGCTAGCCGTCCCTAATTTAGCAGTGAATGACTAGGGGGAAGGCAGCTAGTTATTACTACCCACCGCCAACACTTGGGCTACTGTTTTACCAACGAATAGTGAGATTGACCGTAACATTATAACGCTCCCACGGCTGAAAGGTTGAGCGTGTTTGGAGGGACGAGGATTCGAACCCGCCACCCGCATAAAGTTTTTAACGATAGTGCACCACACTGTACACCCTGATTATGTCATTTTTGTATGTTTACCTTATATGTATGTCTTGTGTATGGATTTAAATTGTGATAAAACTGCCAATATTTGTTTAAATGTGAGGATAATTTTTATTCCAAACTTAAATAGATAAATTGAATGATATATATATTTTTTAAAATACCATTTTTGTAAACCCTATTGGCACTATTCGTTGATAAAATAATAGCCCAAGAGATGGCGATGGGTAGCGTTAACTAGTTATCGCTTCAAAGCTAGGGACGGCGCGCGCAGATAGCCCTAGAGAAGCTTAACGCGAAAACAAAACAAATAAACCTTGATGGCTGTTACGTTTAGCTGTTATGTTTTTATACGAATTATTTTACTTATTGTAACGCCTAATTATCATATATATTTTTAATTACCATATTTGCCCGAATATAATGCGCACTCTTTTGTTTTGTCTCTCTAAATACCTCCCAAAAAATTGACTCCCGAAAATCATTAAAGCATCACTAAAGGTTTCAAACAATGTTGCATATCCAATGCAATGGATGAGACGGATTATGGCATGCTGTTGGAATCAGAAGAAGATGAAGCAAAGGTCCAAGAAGGGAAATCCGATGAATGCGATGTAGCGACAATTGTAGCGATGACGAAGATTTATGTGAAGATGAATGATTAGCTTAGTGTATTACAACGTATAAACCTTTCAATAAATGTTGTAAAATTGACGCGTAAAAAAAAAAATCCATACGATATTTCTAAAAATGTTTAAAACATCAATAGTTGTTTACTATATTTATAAACTATTCAATAAATGTTGTAAAATTGACGCGTAAAAAAAATTCCATACGATATTTCTAAAAATGTTTAAAACATCAATAATTGTTTACTATATTTATAAACTATTCAATACATGTTGTACAACTGATGTGTAAATAAGATATTTTCCTCAATTTAAACCTTCAAAATTGGGTGCACATTATGTTCGGGTAAATACAGTAGTTGTGATGTCTACTTATCGGAAACAGTTACCATGGCTCTTTTCCAGTTCCGTTTAACTTAAAAAAATGATTAAAATAAGTTGAATTTTTTTGTCTTCCTGTAAATAACTATTACTGAGAAACAGATTTTATTGGATGTTGACGATGTCCTTATTTTTCTGTGTTAATAGCTACTATGACTCGGATAAGATTCAATATTTTCATCCCGACAGTCAAGCTATAACAAAAGTTCACTAACTTGAGCTCAATCAAAATTTTCCGTGTCAATGATTTTTCTTGAATGAGTAAGTTATCTGAGGAATACATAATAAACTGAGTTTTATGAAATCGCAAATCTCAAACAAATTTTTGAAGAAGTAAATCTAAGAGGTATCTCCTAAGATCTCTTTTACGTATCTGACTGAAAAACGTTAATTGTGACTATAACTCATCTGAGATTTTTATAGAAAAACAATAAGATAAGGAGGTTTTAATTACATTAAAGATTTTGAAAAAATTGAGCATTTTAATATATATTTTTAACTATGTTTTTTTCAGAATTTCTCAAGTCTTTAATTTCTAGTCAGGCTACTATAGTAACCAAACGCAACAGACTACGTATATTCGATACACGTATATTGGTGTACAATTTGTCAAACACTAGACCTAACATGGCCTGGTGGTTAGGGCGCTCGACTCGCAACTTGCGGGTCGCGGGTTCGAAGCCTCGTCACTGAAAATGCTCGTCCTATAAGGTTGCTGTCAGGCCCAGCCACCTAAGTGTAAAGGTTCTTGTCTTGTAAAAAATATCCAAGTGCCCTACCCCCAAACTAGATAGGATTAAGATTGAATGAATATGAAAAATGTGTCAAAATACTCATTGAAAGACCCTAATAAACTCATTTATATACTTCACACAGACGAAGCACCTAGGCATTCTCATGTCAGTGATATTTGGGAAAAACCTAAGTTATTATTGTGATACTTGAATATGTATACTTAATTGACACAAAAGCGTAAACAATAAAAATTTAAAATATTGTGCAATGAACTTATAGACTGTTTCTTTTTGACCACCATACTGGCAGGTGCATTACGTTCTCCATATATGATGATGTTTTTCAACTCAGTAATTTTGATTGCCTGTAGCTCAGTTTCCAAATCGTGAATCTTTTTCATATTTTTCATCTACTTTATATAGTAGCTTAATTTTGTGTGGATCTCAAGATTAAGCTATTTTTATAATATGAAATATCATAGGGTCAGTAAATTCGTATCTCCAGTGGCTCAACGGTAAGCTTGAGGAATTGTGACGCTAACATCAGCTAGGGGTTCAGTTCCTCGCGGTGGACACATCGAACGGTAAGCTTGAGGAATTGTGACGCTAACATCAGCTAGGGGTTCAGTTCCTCGCGGTGGACACATCGAACGGTAAGCTTGAGGAATTGTGACGCTAACATCAGCTAGGGGTTCAGTTCCTCGCGGTGGACACATCGAACGGTAAGCTTGAGGAATTGTGACGCTAACATCAGCTAGGGGTTCAGTTCCTCGCGGTGGACACATCGAAGATAACCCATCATTGTAGCTTTGTGCTTAACAATAAACGAGTAAGTTCGTTCTCATAGGTTTACAGAAAATTACATTTGATACAAAAGTTCTAAATTAGTAATTCTACTCGTTTGTTTGCTTGTAGTTAAGTGCAAAACTACACAATGGGCTGTCTATTCTGTGCCCATCACAAGTATCGAAATTCGATTTTTAGCTTTATAACTTCAGACTTACTGCTAAACCATTGGGGGTCGGAAACAATGCTGTCATTGATAATATAACTTAAAAATTTAATAAGATTGATTGTTTGTTTGTAGTTAAGCATAAAGCTACACAACGGGTTATTTGTGCTCTGCCCACCAAGGGTATCGAAACCCGGTTTCTAGCGTTGTAAATCCGCAGACCTACAGCTGTGCCACTGTGGGGCATTTAATAACAAACTAAAAATATTTCCAATTATTTGTTTATACAAAAAAGATCGTTTTTCTATTGTTCCTCCGTTAATAAGATCATTATTTCATGCCCATTTGTTGGATTGTTTGTTTGAACTTAAGCACAAAGCTATACAATGGGCTATCTGTGTTCTGCCCACCAAGGGTACCAAAACCCGATTTTTAGCGTTATTAGCCTTCAGACTTATTGCTGAGCCAGTAGTTGGCAATACATGGAGAATACCTCTGTAATGGTTTACCCTGATGATAAAAAATATAAAATATTTCATAAAGAGGCCAACGATTCTGTGGAACAAACATAATAATATTTTGTTACATCTTTTTGTGAAAATGTTATGCAACATCCATTTCTAACCTGCAATCATACGATGAATTTCTCGACTTAACTGTAACTATCAATGTACAATCTACTGAAACTGTAGTTGCTTTATTTAAACACATTTTTTACGCTGTTTCCTTTTATTTTCGATACTACAGTCAACAACAGTGATCACTCTGTTAGATGTTTCATAGACCATTCAGTCTCCTTCCCTACCGATCATTCCGAAGTTATTTTAAGTAATGCACTGAATGGAAATGCCAAACATAGAAGTTCTTTTTCTATTAAACGCTAACGCTCAAGTAATAGATTATTTGATTCAAGGTCCACGTTTGATCAACCAAACAATTCTTTAAATACATTTCAAATACAAGGAAGAAGTTTTCTTGTTAAGATTGGCCTAATATGGACCAATCGTTTACATAGAATGAACACTGGAAAATGTACTGCTATCACGAAATTTGATTGTAAAGTTTGTAAGTAATTCTGGTTTTAATCTTCTTTGTGCATTCTCTCATACATTCTGTCCTCTGTAACTTTAATAAATAAACCACAGGTGTATTTATTTATTTTTTACAGGAGGATCTTGCAAGTTATATCTACATACAAGCTGAAAAAAAGTAATTTGTGCTTTTGTGTTTTTTAATGAAAAAATTTAAATGCTTTATACCTCAATCTATTTAGCAAACACACAAACGATTAGCAGTTAGTTGTCTTCTGACGAAAGGGACAAGAAATCGTTATTTTATCCTTCATTTTACTTCCATTTTCAACTTAGTAAAACCAGAAGTTTTCTCGTCATTTTAAAAAATATGGTAACGTCCTTTCACAATTAATTATTAAATATTTTTCTGGCTGTTTAATTATGTCTAAGGTGAATAATAAATACAAGTATATTTAATTTTATTGTATTTTTGCGTTAGTTATCAGCGGTTAATTTCTTTTTAATTGTGCATCTTTCTAATGTTAAAAGGGAGCGTGACAGCCATGACGGTAGCTCTGGATTGATGTGGTGAGCCGCGTTCGAATCCGTACCGCACTACAAAATATTCTCCTCACCTTTAGCTGTAGGTGCCTTATAAAAGAGACAGTCAATCCATTAGCGTGTATGGTGAGTGGTAGGGTGCTGTTGACTAGTTGCCTCCGTATGGTTGGTAGTGTTTCAAAATTAGGGACAGCGGTAGATAATCTTATTAGTATTCACATAAATACAATACCAAATGATAAAACTGCTAACTTTAAGCCTTTAAATTTTACCGTTTGTTTTTTCGTAATAAATGTTGACTTAGCGGGAATGTAAATCTTAGGTTTCGTGGTTCGCGTCCCGTTATCGAAAACAAATCGCGTTCCCCACTTTAAGGCCGTAGGTGCATTATAAGAGTGAGGGTTAAGTCCAAGCATTCGGTCTGACATGAGTAACCCGAAAATTGTCGATGTCGACTAGCTGACTTCCTTTTAGACTATTGCTTCAAAATTAGGCGGCCAGTGCAGATAGTCGTCGTGTAGGCTAGAGCGATATTAAACAAACAAACCGCTTTCCCAATAATTATATAACTTAACGTCATTCTATTTTTGGTTGCAAATAAATAGTAAATATTCTTGTTCCTCTTAATGTGGTTGCTACTGTTTCTGAATCTATAAACTTGTAAGATACGTAATGTGGTTGCTACTGTTTCTGAATCTATAAACTTGTAAGATACGTAATGTGGTTGCCACTGTTTCTGAATCTATAAACTTGTAAGATACGTAATGTGGTCGCCACTGTTTCTGAATCTATAAACTTGTAAGATACGTAATGTGGTTGCCACTGTTTCTGAATCTATAAACTTGTAAGATACGTAATGTGGTCGCCACTGTTTCTGAATCTATAAACTTGTAAGATACGTAATGTGGTTGCCACTGTTTCTGAATCTATAAACTTGTAAGATACGTAATGTGGTCGCCACTGTTTCTGAATCTATAAACTTGTAAGATACGTAATGTGATTGCTATATCAAGGCTTTTACAAAACTTTATATTCTTCTATGTGCACTAGGTTCGAAGTTCTCTAACTATGTCATTATCAAAGAAGCGTGCTTGTATTTGTTATTATGCGTATCCTGCTTAGCCTCAAAGAAACACCTTAATTAAAATGATTCGTCAATAATATCACTATAAAAACGCAATATTTTAGTTGCTAAGGTTATGTGTCTTATTTTACTTATTAATAATTATTTGTTTGTTTGTTCTTAAGCACCAAGCTGCACAATGGACTATCTGTGCTGTACCCACCACGATCGGTTGTACACACAGTCTTATATTACAAACATAATTAATTTATTGTTTATAATACTATACATACACACTTCCCCTTAACATTAAGAAAGTATAAAGTTATGTAAATTTTTGATTACTTAAAATTAATATAGGATTCGTTTATGTTGTTGTTGGTAAAATTATCTAACAGAAGATTTTTAATTTGGTAATTATCACGCAGATAATGTTTTATACGAAGCTACAGTTTAATTTCTGAAAACTAGCAAAGCATTGGAAACCAATAGGACTTTAACATCTAGGACAGTGATTCTGAACGAGGGGCGCACGCCCCACAGGGGGGAAATTTGAAAATGCTACAATAAGAAAAAATTTGTAAGATGAGAGGCAAAAGTTACCCAGCTGCAGTCTGGGTGATTTTTATCAACAAAGTATTATTTGATCATCGTTAAGCCTATTGGTTTCTTGAATAACCTTAAAACTATAATTTCAAATCGCATATATTAATGGAGACTTTTTTTTTCTTATCAGTAAAACATGTAACCCCGATTTTCAGGTAAGTATCGTTTTTAAAAAAATACAAACTACATGTATTATCATTTTACAAAACTGTTATAATTTTCTTAAAACTTATCACATATTGTCGTTATTTCACCACACATAAAATTTGTCTGTCTGTCTTTCCGACCGTCTATTAATTTGTTCATCTCTGTGTCTGTCTCTCTATCCATCTATATACCCATATTATCTTTCAGCACTGTTTAATAAATATAAAATGTTTTAGGCCAAGCTGCCCTCTCTCTCTCTCTTCTTTCTTCAAGCTGTTACCCGCTGTATGGGTTAGGGTTCAGTACTGTACGTTTATCGAAACTTTGTTTATTTATTGCTGACATGCTTGCATGATGAAGTCGACAGTGGCTTAATATTAAAGTTTTAAAATATTTTAAAAAGAGGTAATATCGAAACATCATAAAGACTTTTAGAAGGAAGACGGATTCCATCACCAGTTACCTTGTTTTGTTGAATTTCGCGTAAAGCCAAACAAGAGGTATCTGCTTTAGCCATACGTAATTTTGAACTAATGGCCTAGAGAGAAAGCAGCTAGTCAACAACACCTACTGACAACTTTTGGGCTACTCTTGTCAGAAAGAATAGTGGGACTAGACAGTCATTCTTATGATGAAACCCCAGCCCAAGAGTGCTGAGCGTGATTTTTTTTTTTTTGTTAGTAAT
>NW_013666425.1:117161-131011 GCF_000517525.1 Limulus polyphemus
CCCACGGCTAAAAGGGTGAGCATGTTTGGTGGGACGGGGATTCGAACCCGCGACCCTCAGATTGCGAGTCAAGCGCCCTAACAACCTGGCCATAGCGGGCCCACAAAGAGCTATCTGTGCTATGCCCACCACAGGTATCGAAACCCGATTTCTAGCAGTATAAATCGGCAAACAAACCGGTGTGCCACTGGAGGGCTTTGTGAACCACGGAACCCAGAAGTGTTTACGTGAAAACGAATACTTAATAGTATAATTACGTCCAAATGAATAGGTGACTTTGTTATATTTCAGATTATAAATGTAAACTTATGAGATATTTTAATATGGCTAATTTTCCTTGCTGATTTTACTCCTTTTATTTATTATATTATGGTAAGGAAGAATATTTATAAAACAGGTACGACCTTTCGATCATTGGTGCAATCATTCTAAAGTACGTAAGTTTTAACGTTAAAAGGTCGTACCTGTTTTAAAGATATTATTCCTTATTGTAAAAGCTGTAACTATTACCTATCACAATTAAACATCGCCCCCCCCCTCAATGGTCACAGCGGAAAATCTTATGGCTTATGACGCTGAAAAAGCGTGTTTCGATACGGGAGCAGAACACAGATAATCTATTGTATAGTTTTGTGTTTCATAATCAACAAAAATCTCACAAGCAGCAACGCTAGATGCGGCACCTGTATCTCCTCTTTAGTAACAACGCTAGATGTGGAACCTATATACTCCCACAAGTAGCAACGTTAGGTGCGGCACCTGCAAGCACTCTTTAGTAGCAACGCTAAGGGTAGAAAACATAAAACCTTGCAAGTAGCAATGCCAGGAGTCGCACCCGTAACCCCTCACAATTAGCAACATTAGGTGTCATGCCTATAACCCCCCCCCACACACACACACACACTCGCACACAACTAACAATGCTAGGAGTTAGTACCGTAATCCCTCTCTAGTAGCAACGCTATGTGTGAAGCCTATAACCCCTTATAAGTAGCAATGCTAAGACTGGCACCTCTAACCCCTCACAAATAGCAACACTATAACCCCTCTATCCTCACGCACCCACACACAACTAACAATGCTAGGAGTTAGTACCGTAATCCCTCTCTAGTAGCAGCGCCAGGAGTTGCACCGGTAACCATTCTCTAGTAGCAGCGTCAGGAGTTGCACCGGTAACCATTCTCTAGTAGCAGCGTCAGGAGTTGCACCGGTAACCATTCTCTAGTAGCAGCGTCACGAGTTGCACCGGTAACCATTCTCTAGTAGCAGCGCCAGGAGTTGCACCGGTAACCATTCTCTAGTAGCAGCGCCAGGAGTTGCACCGCTAACCATTCTCTAGTAGCAGCGTCAGGAGTTGCACCGGTAACCATTCTCTAGTAACAACGTTAGGTGTTGAACCTAGGATACTCTAATGCATAGTTTGATTATATTATGAAAATTTCTTATGAAGAAACAGGAGCTGACAATATTGAACTTTATGAAGTTTTCCTTATTAGCGTTATCATCGTCGTGCATTTATCCGATTATTAAAACCATATTTAAAAGTAATTCACAATAAAAGGACTTTCAGTAGCGAAGTAGCTACCACTATTGTACTTTCACAGATTATCCTGTAACTGTAGCAGTATTAAAATTTAATGTGTTGTATTTCTCACTGTTACAGATATACAACATTATTAGCATGTAAAACCCTCCAGAAATGCTACAATATCTACACATGTAAATAAGTCTCTTCCTAAGTATACTATACTATTATACACGTAAGCGCCCCTAGATACACTACATTTTCACAACAAACAAGTCTTCCGATATAATACTTCATCAAAACATATAAAAACTCCAGAAATATAATATTATCAGCACACGCAATCTTCCCTGATATTCTGTAACCACATGCAAACCTCCCACCAATATACTACGTTATCAGCACTTGCAAGCTCCACAGATATACTATCAGCACATGCAAGGCCTTCCACAAACGCTACATCATCAACACATATATGCCCCATCCTTAGGTATTGTACGTTATCAGAACGTATAAGTTGGACTCTATGGAGGGCTTTCTAATACCATCTATGCTCTCCTATTTTACGTTTTTACGCGAAAACGTAACAGTAATATAGAAATGGATGTAGTTATTGAAGATAAATACCGTTCTAATACTACCCTAACATCTGAATGTAGCTATTCCAAATAAATATCGTTCTAATACTACCCTAACACCTGGATGTAGCTATTCCAAATAAATATCGTTCTTATTCTTCCAATACACCTGGATGTAGCTGTTCGAGATAAACATAGTTCTAATACTACCCTAACACCTGAATGTAGCTATTCCAAATAAATATCGTTCTTATTCTACCAATACACCTGCATGTAGCTGTTCGAGATAAGCATCGTCCTAACACTACCCTAACATCTGAATGTAGCTATCACTATAAACATCGTTCTAAAACTACCCTAACATCTGAATGTAGCTATTCCAAATAAATATCGTTCTTATTCTACCAATACACCTGGATGTAGCTATTCCAAATAAATATCGTTCTTATTCTACCAATACACCTGGATGTAGCTATTCAACATAAGCATCGTTCTGATACTACCCTTACAATTTAACTTTAATAGATTATGAAGTCACTAACGATTTCATTAACTTCAAACATCAAATAAGTTTAGAGCATATCTACTCTTCCAGTTTTCAATATTAAATAATGCGATTTTAACTGCTATAGAATATATTCAGTACAGCAGAAAATGTATATTGCGTTCAAATCCACTTTCACCTTTTTAAACATTTATTATTGTTACATCTTGATGTTTGTATAACGCCAGTCTTCTTTCTCGGTCTTTTTGGAAAGGAAACGAATAGTCTGCATAACCTTTTAACTACTTCAGTTCTCATATTTGGATTGATAGCTTCTTTCAAGATTCTAATGAGGCAAATTTAATTAAAATTAGACTATGTGCACCTGTTCACTGATGCTTGCGGCTAAAACTTCGTGTCTTTTTGTCAATCTCTCTATGGTATGTGCTTTCTTACATTAAATCCACGGACAAAATCTAGTTTTTTATGAAATTAGCTTGTTATAGCTGATTTTATGCTTTAATGTTAATTCAGAGTTAAAGGTGTAGTGAAAATCGAGTATGTTAAAATATTATCTCAAACGTACCTCCCACTATCTTTGTGAACCTCGTTTACTGACTTTCCATTTAGTTTCCTTATTCTTTGGTCGTATAAGTCAAGATTAAACAGTCTTGAAAGTAACTTATTATGTTGTTGAAACAGCCCTTAAATGTTCAAAACATAATCATTTCAATACTCCTAAACGGTCATTTGTTGCTTTGTGGGATTATTTAAGTATAAAAAGGTATGAGATTTAGAATATATATATATATATATATAACAGAAGTAAACAAAAAACTCATGATATCAAAAGGCTGAATTTTACTACTTACAAGTATTACCAAAGTTCTCAAATTTTTAATATAAAACAAAACGAGTAATTATGAAAGGGATAGTAAACGAAAACATAAGGCATATTTTCTACCTGATTCGACTAGTTCCCCGTAACATGACTCGACAAATGTGCCCCTGGGTGGTCTGTATCCTGATTCTTCGAAAAGGTTCAGATCTAAGATGGTAGGAGAACCCGTTATTACATAGTGTTTGGATCTTTGTAACAGAAAACTTGTAGAAATTAGTGCAGAAAAATAGCACATGTATACACTCTGAAGTTTAGAATTCAAGATGGAATGGCTATGACCATAATTTGAATTGTGCTTTATCCCATTAAGGTCTAAAATACGTCGCTTTCTCATTAAACAAGAGGGAATCCTCAATAGCTGCGGCGCTTGAAATTCTTTTAGGCAGGATTAGAATATATTAATCTATGCGACGTTTTTTTTCCCTTTTTATTAGCTATATTTTTGTGCGCTAGCAATACCAAGCGTGGGGCGCGCGTATACCTTATTCGATTTTATTACTTATCAGGATCTCTCCAGCAGCTTACCTTCAAATTGAAATTCTTTTAGGCAGGATTAGAGTAATTTAATCTATGATACTTTGGATGTGGTCAAATACATCAATCAAAAGGGTTTGACATCCTGAGTACAAAACTATGATTATATCTTAAATCGGTCAATAGATGACGGAGCTATGAGCTAAAAGTTTGCACTTGAAAAAAAAAACACAAAAAACTCGGAGTCATTCTATGAGTCGCTATGCCAGGGCTAAAAACTTCGTCATGTCGTTCTGAGATATATACCCAATAGGTTAGTGTATTATGGAAACTTTTGATATCTGCGATGTCAAGACGGTTTGATGATATACACTCTCTATATTACATAGTTCCATATTACATGTTCTGGTTATATAGCTATATTCACGTAATGATCCGCTGGTGAAAGATTTAGTTTTGTTACATTGTAAACTACGTTATACATACTGCTAGCATAGTCCGTGATTGTCTGTATATTGAATTCTGTGTCCTAAATTTAAAACAAAAAGCTCAGTTCATATTCACTAATGTTACGTCACAGTAAATCTTGTTATATGTAATAGTATTATAATTCATGTTCCCTACCCTTTTGGATTATCTTTCTATATTAAACCATCTTACGTGGTAAAGCTGCTATCAGGTACTTCTGCATGCTTAGCTCGATATACGTAATGATGTAATAAGTGAAGATTAATTCAGCGTTTACCAGGTATTTTGATTGTTCATAAGCACTAAAAAAAAGATAGCCACAAGTGAACGTACTTATTGCTTCACCTCATAAGGGGATAGGAATGATAATACTTACCTACTAGATCTGAGGAATTATAATATTTACCTACTAGGTCTGAGGAATGATAATACTTACCTACTAGATCTGAGGAATGATAATACTTACCTACTAGATCTGAGGAATGATAATACTTACCTACTAGGTCTGAGGAATGATAATATTTACCTACTAGGTCTGAGGAATGACAATACTTACCTACTAGGTCTGAGGAATGACAATACTTACCTACTAAGTCTGAGGAATTATAATATTTACCTACTAGGTCTGAGGAATGATCATTCCTCAGACTTAGTAGGTAAGTATTGTCATTCCTCAGACCTAGTAGGTAAGTATTATCATTCCTCAGACCTAGTAGGTAAGTATTATCATTCCTCAGACCTAGTAGGTAAGTATTACAATACTTACCTACTAGGTCTGAGGAATGATAATACCTACTTACTAGGTCTGAGGAATGATAATGCTAACCTACTAGGTCTGAAGAACGATAATACCTAGCTACTAGGTCTGAGGAATTATAATGCTAACCTACTAGGTCTGAAGAACGATAATACCTACCTACTAGGTCTGAGGAATGATAATACCTACCTACTAGGTCTGAGGAATGATAATGCTAACCTACAAGGCCTGAGTGTTTTTTAATGCCCTACATTTACTGCTTATATTTCTATAAAAATATTTCCGCTCATTTACCATGTATAATACATATCTTGGGGTGCCTATGCGCATGTCAAGCATGCTGTAGTTAACCGTATGTTTTTGAAAGCTGAAAGTGTCTAATAATTATAAAAGATTATCACTACACCTAGCTGGACTGGAACTATCTAATAATTATATAGGATTGTCATTACACCTATAAGAGTTGTAAGTTATAAGTTTTAACTTAGATATCAAAGTAAGCATAATAAAAGCCCGTAGGGAAAAAATATATGAGGTAAAACAAACTTTTTGGATAAGAAAAAATGAACAATTCTACGTTTCTTCAATTTATGATCAATAGAACAAAAGTTTCTTCTGTAATTCATTAATTGGAAAGAAGAAATGAATCATTGAGGTTATTTAGTTATTCCAATAAAATTTTGTATAGGTGGATTTATACTTTAATATAACTGGCAAGCAAAAAAAAAAGATATTAAATTTTGTAAGCTTAATTTTGAGTGTGTATGGATGTACGCTACAGATATGCAGATGCAGCTCTGGAGATAATAAATAGTTCTATTTCGCCATATTCAACATCACACACACGAAATGTGTATTGTACAAATGCTAACATATATAATTTTTCTTTCTAAAACTATCAATTCATCAAAATATCTTTCTTTGATTGTTAATGATGCTTTTTCGTACAGAAACATTGGCATTTTATAACCACACAGTAATTCTAACTTGGTTTTAAAATAGAATATATAATGGCATTGGTTTAGAAAGGATCACGGATTTTCGGAGTATGAAACAGCATTGTGCTTGACTGTAGGATGTGCTTACAAAACATGATAAAACTTTGATAAACAGAAAACAGATGTGAATTAAATAACTCATGAAAAGGTTATAAACTTTGATAAACAGATAAAAGATGTGAATTAAATAACCCATGAAAAGGTTATAAATTGAAAAAAGATGGCGCTAGATAACATACATGTATATTAGTACTTTTACTGTAGTACGTATAAATTTGCAAATGAAACAAAAGCATTTTATTGAGGGGAATCACAAAAAAATAATCGAAACTGAACATAACTACGCACACATTTACTATAAAAAGAGTCCGTAAATACATAAATGTTATCATATTATAATCATACTATTTATCTAAGTACATTTTTTGGGAAATCACAGTTTGTTATTGAAACTGCATGTAATAATCGCACATAAAATTACAGTCTGTATAAGTTTCCGACATACAAGAGTCTTGTGTTTTGTTTGTTCTCGTTTCTTCAAATACATTTTTGGTGAATATGTAAAACTCAAAATTATATTTCCTCCTCTTAAGGCATTTCGTAAATCCCTGTGAACATAAAACGGTAAAACGGTGAATGTAGAGGGCTTTTTATTTAACCTTTAATTTTCTTATGTGTGTTTCATATTTTATTATTTCAGTATTATTCCAATTTGTCGTATGGTCGTTTTCTCTGGAGTCAACATGCAAAACGTTATCGTATGTGAAAAACTTAGCCCAATATGTAGAAATTAGGCCCGGCATGGCCACTTGGTTAGGGTACTCGACTCGCAATCTGAGGTTCGCGGGTTCGAATCCCCGTCACACCAAACTTGCTCGCCCTTTCAGCCGTGGGAGCGTTATAATGTGAGGTCGATCCCACTATTCGTTGGTAAAGGAGTAGCCCAAGAATTGGCGGTGGGTGGTGATGACTAGCTGCCTTCCCTTTAGTCTTACACTGATAAATTAGGGACGAAATTTGCGCGAAATTCATAGCAAACAATGTAGAAATTATAGAAGGAATCAGTATAACCTCAGAAGCACAATTATCAGCTTTGACATATCCAACACATAGCCAACGTACTAGCCTCTAATACTACAAACACTCTGTTAACAGATTGAAAATGATAGGAGGGTTAAGGAACTCACCCAACTCACAGTCCCTACAATAACATAACTCACAACCTTCTGTGTCAGCAAAACCTGCTACCAACAACAACAAGGCCTAACTATGGGCTCACCCTTATCACAGTAACATCAACAACGCCTTCAAAAAATCCACTATAAGCCTCAAATTTTAGTTCACATATGTTGATGATACTTTCTTAATATGGACAAACACTTCAGCCAACATTCAAGAATTCATGAATCACCTTAACAGACAACACTCCGCGATACAATTCACAATACGAATATAAAAATATGGCAAATGACCATTCCTTGACGTGATGAGTTACTAAGACACATAACTTACAGGAAACCCACGGGTTCTGGTAAATACCTCGACTATAAACCAAACTGCTCAACAGTGTAAAAACAGGCGTCGTATACTGTCTAATTTCCAGGATGAGCAAGATTTGTAATACAGAAGAAGCTAAGAAGCTTAACAATGACTATATATAACACTTGAAGAAGAAGAAGAAAATAAAAAAGATAAAACCGCAAATAAACAGGTACAAAATTACAGACGTACAGCCATATTCCCATGTTAGAGGTCTATTTGAAAACATACAGCTGATATGTAAACAACATAAATCAGAAAAATTTCAACAGCTACAACATAATATAATACACATCCAACCACATAAAGATCCAAAGGAGAGGAAAATCACAACTTACAAAATCTCCTGCAAATGTGTATTCCAATACACTATAGAAACAGAAAAGACCAACAGAAGTTAGTTTTCAGGCAATACCGATCTGTTTACAAAAGCCCGTCATGCCGGAGAAGAAGGTCATACGATCTCCTGTAAATGTGTATTCCAATACACTATAGAAACAGGAAAGACCAACAGAAGTTAGTATTCAGGTAATACTGATCTATTTACATAAGCCCGTCATGCCGGAGAAAAAGGTCATGCGATGTCCTGTAAATGTGTATTCCAATACACTATAGAAACAGGAAAGACCAACAGAAGTTAGTATTCAGGTAATACTGATCTGTTTACAAAAGCCCGTCATGCCAGAGAAGAAGGTCATGCGATAAACTGAAATAATATTAAAATAATAGGATATTAGCCGGTGTATTAGAATCAAAAAAAGGTGAAAAATGCCAGCTAACTAATGACACACTTAGTCAACTTGGCATAGAAGTCAGCAAAATCTGGATAACCCCTCTTGAAAACATTCAAATAGTTAGTTGTTAAAGTTTTAATGAGGGAGACGCCTGATTAGTGGATAACACACCAGACTCTCAATAAGTGAGCCAAAAACTGATTCCCCATCATTATCAAGACAAAAATAGTCCTTCTCAGGACTTCCCTGTAGTTGGCAGCCAAAACGTAGTATAAAAATTAGTTAGTAATTAATATATAGTTATACAAGAAAATAAGTTACCAATTAATTATTAGGCTTAAGTAATCGTATAGGCTACTAATCACGACAAAGATATATAAGAATATGTATGTTTACTTCATTAAAAGAAAAAGAAAAGGTTTTAATAAACACGAAGTAAACATATCTATTGTATGTATTGTTTTTTGTGAAAAATTAAAAATAAGAAAATTATGGAGTCTGAAATAACTATAAGCGTTATGGTAAAAATTAGTGGATATAAAATACAAATTAAGTGTTATGCTCTACTGAAATATTTTTATTAAATATACATGTTAAATAATTCAGAGATATGACATTTAATTATTGGCTTGTTTTCGAACTAAGAAATTCCACTAAAAAAAACCGAGTCTTACATTCAGTGTAAATAAATGTTTTTCCCTATGCAGAAAAACTGTCTTGTATGTGTTTTCCTGGCTTCGTTTTCAACCAAAAGACACTCTCGTTTTTAACGTTACTGGTATTTTCCCTATGCAGTATCGCTTCAGAAAAACTGTCTTGTATGTGTTTTCCTGACTTCGTTTTCAACCAAAAGACACTCTCGTTTTTAACGTTACCGATATTTTCCCTATGCAGTATCGCTGCAGAAAAACTGTCTTGTATGTGTTTTCCTGACTTCGTTTTCAACCAAAAGACACTCTCGTTTTTAACGTTACTGATATTTTCCCTATGCAGTATCGCTGCAGAAAAACTGTCTTGTATGTGTTTTCCTGACTTCGTTTTCAACCAAAAGACACTCTCGTTTTTAACGTTACTGGTAATATCACAATAAGATATAGGACAGTATCATGATGGAAAATATGGTCGTTAAGCAGTAGTAGCACAATTTATCCCTATACTTTTTTGTTTAACTTAATATCTCTGTCACCTATAGATGATAGATCAAGTGTAACGATTTTTTTATTTCTATTTTCAAGTGAAAGAAAACGTTGTTTTGTGGATTGATATTTATGAGAATGTATAATGTAAATCACGAATGAGATAATACTCACTTCATTGAACCTACATTTGTATAGCTATTTTAATTTGAAAACAATCACAATAGAAGTCTTAGGACTGTTTTTTTTCCTACGTGAGGTGTGAAATTGCTCGAACAGGTCGAATTTAATGACAAGTGTCGAATCGAATGATAAACGGGGCATCGTTTTACTTTTCGCCGAAATTTACAATTTGGGACATAGAGAGAGAGAGAAAAAAATTCATTAGGCATAACAACCGGCATTATGATGACCCCAAATATTTTAATCGTGCATTATATTATATATATTTACTGAAAATTATATTTTTTCACTTTTTAATGGCTGTAACAGTTATGTTGTCAACTCTTAAATGAATGCTTTGTTTTTCTTCGCCATGTCTGTCAATACAGAGTGAAAAGCAGGAGTGAGGTAAGGTCATTACTGGTGGACAGATTGTACAACTGATGAAAATAACGTTGTTGTCATCGTAGTGTTTGTAAGTCTAAATTAAAGATTGGTATACAAATGTGAGTTAGGTCATTGCTCATTACCAGTGTGTAAAAAGGTAGGTCACTGTTGATACTAGTGTGTAGATATGACAATGCCAGAAATGACGTTGTTGTCTTCGTGATGTCTGCAAGTGCAGAAAGAAAGTTAGAATATAAGTGTGTGTCGGATCATTTCTCATTACCAGAGTGTAGAAATGATAATACCACAAACGATTTGCTGTCTTCATGATGTCTAATAATTACAGAAGGAAGGTTAGTAGATAATTGTGAGTTAGATTATTACTCATTAACACTTTTTTGGATGATAATGCTCTAGAGGAAATATCATTCTTGTTGTGGTGTCTATAGGAATATGTAATGAAGGTTGGTTGACAAGCATAGGAGTAACGTTAAAACAAAATTTCTGACCTAAACATAGGATGGACGCATCAGTTCAGTTAGGAATATTTAAGAAAGGGAAAAATTCCAGATGTTGTACAGAATTATTATTATTATTTTTTTACCAATTTACTCTTTATTGCTGTAATGCTCTATAAGTTTATTGCACGATATTGTAATAACCTTCACAATTTTGTCATTTAGGCCCTCATATAACTATTTGATATATATAACTCTAATCATAAATGCATAAAAATAATTCTCTAAGATAAATTAAAATCAGCACACAAATACAGGGTGACGCAAGGGGTTGTCAGTTCCACGTTCAGAACTTGTACGTACATAGACAGATAACGCACGCAAACACCGGCCTGTCTTAGTGTCTCTCATTTCTTGTAATAGCTCATAGAAAATTAATGTCTAGCGAATAAGCGAGGGGATTACCTCTGTGTTATTTACTACACGATGAATAATTGAGAACTATCGACAGGTAGGACCAATTCTGTTGTGAAAACTTCTATTCTGTGGGAAATTAGCGGTCAAAACACGTAAATTTCACGCCGCTGTAGTGGACTATTAAGCGTTGTATATAGCAACCAAGAGTAGACGAGTTGTCACTACATAACCGAATTGATCTTTGTACAAGATATTTATATGTTTATAGTTATATTACGAAATGGTCTTTGCAATACGTTACGACATGCTTGAGTTTATGTCAGCTATTGTTTCACCCTTCTTTTTTTTTAAAAAAAGATAATCACTCACAGCAGGATAAAGGACTCATCGTCAAAGTAAAAAGCATCTGACACACGAGATCTACACCACCTGTTACATATGAACAGCAGTTACAATAGGTCTAATCTGTTACTCGGAAGTTTATTTTCGTTGTTACTGAGTTTTCTTAAATTATTATATCGATACATACACATCCATTCATCTACGTTAAAGTAAATTGCAAACCAAATATCGATTACATATGATCTCGGCAGTTTTGGCTTACAATAGCTGACTTAATTTTGTATTACATTTCTGATAGTGAAACGTTGTGTCCTCACACTTCCCAAGTCTTCAAGTTAACGTTCTGGAAAACCGTATGAGGACAGGGGAAAATATCAGCTTAGAAAAGAAATCAAATTTTAATTTACCCACGTAATGATCACCCTACACCTTAAGATATTAGTACATGTTTTTGAGAGTAGAACAGTAGTTTGAAAGGTTTAAAGCTTACTCTTTTCGGTTGTTGAATCTGTAAATATACATATCTTACTCTTTTCTTTGAGTACGAAAATACAGTTTTGTACGTAAAAGTGTGGCTTTTGTTCTGTTACATCTGCTGAGTTAAACAACTAAGATATATTATCAAAGAAAACCCGTCGTTATTCAAACCATTCGTGGCGGCTTGATCTAGTTGTCATAATGAAATGAATGTGTTTGTAACATATTCATAAAAGAGCATGTTACAGAAATACCTGCATAATATAAATCCACCAAAAAATCAAAATCTACATAAACTACGGACATATTACTCAGAAAAGTAAAACTTATAAGTAACGAATCTAAGTCAGATAATTATATTTACGGTACAAACTATAGAACATCATATGCTATAATTCCCACCATGTAGTTTCTGCTCTAATGTTTACTTCCTACACGTGCTCGTTTTTCGGTTTTTATTTTTTGTTTGGACGTTTGATTGAAATTTTAAATCAACAAATGTTTAGTTGTGTTTTTGTCATGCGTAGTTTTTTCTTCGTGTAACTTAAATACCGCACAACAACTGGACAGTTTGTACAAATGACATGACGATGATAAACATTACATTGCTCTCCTCCTAGTTTCTGTAAGTATAAATTAACGATTGGTAGACAAGCGTGTGTATTTCATTACTCATGAATAGCTTGTACAAATGACATGACAATGAAAATGACGTAGTTTCGAAAGGTTAGTAAGCAAGTGTGAGTCAAGTCATTGCTCATTGTCAGTGTGTAAAAATGGCGTAGTTTCGAAAGGCTAGTAAGCAAGTGTGAGTCAATTCATTGCTCATTGTCAGTGTGTAAAAATGACGCTGTTTTTCTCGTGATGTATTCTGATGTTTAAGAGATAAGTCTGTAGAAATGACAATACTCTGTTGGAAATATTATAATTTTTATTATGGTATCTGTACGAGTATAAAATGTCAGTTTCATGTCGTTTTTACTAAGTGCGCATGCTCACTCATGCTCGTCTGTCGACCTTCATTCTATACCATGACAAAAACAGCGTCATTTACGGCAGTGTCATTAATTTGTATAAACTGACCATGAGAAATGACCTGGCTCAGGTTCATCTAACCATCTTATTCTATGTTCACAGTAAAAAGTATGAAACACATAATTTTGAATTACAAGTAATACAAAAAATGCATGCCATGAAAACATTTTAATCGTGTCTAAACAACTTAAGGAACGTGTAGTCTTTTATATTAAAGCGATTTTGGAGCTTCGTGCATCTTAACAATAGCCTTGCAAGGTAGTTCCCATTTTACGAGGATCCCTCGTAAGACAGTCAAGTCCAAAGCATGTCACTCATCCTTACATGCATTACATAATCCGTCTAGTGTACGAGAGTAACGGTTTCTCAGCGCCCGTTTCAACAGTCTGATCGCACATAAATCCTTAGGCTCTCTACCTGAACCAGTATGTCTTCGTATGGAATAATAGAATTACACCCGCTTTATCCTGCAGCTGTTTGAGGTATTCAACTGTTGAACGGGAGGTATGACTGGAATCTTTATCTTAATGAATCTATACTCTTTTGATCTCGTTCCAGATGTAGATTCTTCATGATTATGTTGTGCAGTTTTAACTAGGAAACGTTCTTTCCGCTGACCTTTGTGTTCATGGAGTATCACCTGTTAGAAGATCCGCATTTTACTTCAAACGATCCGGTACGACTTTCTGCAGGTCTCTTTCTGGCTGGTCCTAGTGATTCATATTATTTTGCTTTTCGATACTATTATGTACAAAGAAGGTCCCTGTCTTTGAAATTACAAATATTCGACTCGAACACATAGTTATTGAATCTAAGTTTCAAACAGACAGCAACTGCCTGTTGTAGAAACCTACAAATGTAGAGAAAGACTTTCGAAACGTCCTCCTCTACATTTGTAGGTTTCTACAACAGTCAGTTGCTGTCCATTTGAAACTTAGATTCATTATGTAATACTCTGCCTAAACAACCTATCAAAGA
>NW_013666425.1:132001-148297 GCF_000517525.1 Limulus polyphemus
GAATACTCTGCCTAAACAACCTATCAAAGATCACATACTTATTATCTGAGTGTATGAATATCTTAAGTCGAAAAAAGCTGTTACGTACACTTTCAAATATGCACTCAGAAACGCCAATAATGCAAAAATGTAGTTGTGATACATGTCGTTCAACCTTGGCTTTATATCTGTGGTTAACATCGGGTTTGCTGATTTGCACATTCAAAATCGTCTAACTATAACGTACACATTCCTATGTGCAAGTGTATAATGTTATGTGTATGTGAATATCTACTGTAAAATTTGTCTTATGTAAAATATGTGTTTATACGTATGTATATTATATTAGGTGTCTGTGTGTGTGAAAATGTATTACCGTCTGCTTTAATTCTATTCCTAAAACATATTTCAAATGCTTTGTTAACGTTCCATTAATAGTGAAATATTTGTAAGCCCGCATCGAAAACTGTTTCTATGCGTGCATAGGATTAACGGAGCATTATGTCCTGACCAATGGAGTTATACACGTAGTTTATTTTGACTAAAGTTTGTAAAGTATTTTGTAATGATCAGATAAAAAAACTACCAATTAACTATCCCTTTTTATAGTTCATTCCGAGTTTTACTTACTGATTATAGGTATTATTTTATTACAAGTTACAGTTTCTACAGTAAGGTAAAATATTTTTAAAACAGGTACGACGATGCAATTATTCTTAAGTACACAAGAATGACAGTACCTGTTCTAAAAATATTCTTCCTTACTGTAAAAACTGTAGCTTGTAATCTCCCTTACTGTAAAAACTGTAGCTTGTAATCTTCCTTACTGTAAAAACTGTAGCTTGTAATAAAATGATAATCATCCCTTTATTCAAGTTATCAATGTTGAAAAGACCAGATTCTCACATTTTTTCTACTGATGTTTTCATTAATTTCTATCCTTTTTGTTTCTTTCCAACTGCCTATACCTATATTCATTTTTGGGTTCGATTAATATTTATCTTTTAGAAATAGAGAGAGGGAGGCAAATAGATTAGCTAGGCACCCACAAGAAGGACTGAAAAAGAGATAAACAGAAAATTATCCCTCTCTATATACAAAGAGCTCATCAACCCTTTTGAGATATGCCAGTTGGCTTGTAAATCTCGAAATCTATTCATTGACATTTACTTCTTGTTTGAAGAAACGATTTTAGGCAGTTTAACCTTAAACAAAAATATTATAAGTGATGCTTACGTAATGAAATGCCTCCTCATCTAACTAGTTACACTCATAACTGGAGTAAAAAGACTCTTTTATTAGAAGTGGCGGTTTTAAGCAATTTTACTTTAGAAAATGTTTAAGGATTACACAGGTAGCCAATTTCCTCGTCATCTAATTAGTATTACGCACGAATTGATCAGGGCCGTAGCCAGGACTTCGGTTCCGGGGAGGGGGATAAACCTGAAAAAATACCCCCCCAAAAAAAAATAGTGTTGCCACTCCAAACACTCCACTTTGGTTTATATTTAATATCTTCCCGTTCTGGAATAATTAACTTTTTCCCTTCTTCTCGGCTCGGCATGGCCAGGTGGTTAGGGTGCTCGACTCGCAATCTGCGGGTCGCGGGTTCGAATCCCCGTCACACCAAACATGGACGCCCTTTTAGCCGTGGGGGCGTTATAATGTGATAGTAAATCCCACTATTCGTTGGTAAAAAGAGTAGCCCAAGTGTTGGCGGTGGGTGGTGATGACTAGCTGCCTTCCCTCTAGTCTTGCACTGCTAAATTAGGAACGGCTAGCGCAGATAGCCCTCGAATAGCCTTGCACGAAATTCAAGAACAAACAAACACTTCTGTCTCTCTCTCTCCTTTTTCTTTTTTCCCGTCGGAACAGACGGAATTATGGGAGTTTATTCCTCAACCCCTGTCTACGGCCGTGGTACGGATCCTTACTGGTGCTATTTACTGCCTAGTGTAATAAATTTTGTTAAGATAAACCATTTAAAATCGACACTTTTAAAAATAACAATATACGAACTTAAAGTTTTACAAACTGAATATCATAGCTCTAGGCCCCCGAGTGGCACAGCGGTATGTCTGCGGACTTACAACGATAGAAACCAGGTTTTGATACCCGTGGTGGGCAGAGCACAGATAGCCCTTTGTGTAGCTCTAGAGTCTTGCCAAGTTCAGTTTTAAAGTAAAATCTGAGAATTAATGTTTTAAAACGAGCTACCTTAATTGGTATAAACACTGTATTGTCAGAAAACTATTGGACTGATATTCATTCCGGAAAATTCGTATTTCATTATAACAAAGGGGAGCAACAAATTATAATAAAGCATCATCACCCTTAGGCTACTCTAGTAGAATTGTGTTTGTGCGCGTGCTATAAGATTTATACATCGTATTTGTAGAATTGAATAAGTATAACGTATAATTCTTATAATGCATCCACGACCCAAAAATACGATTTAGAACTTTAGATCCTCGGGTTCATCATCCGACACGCTAACCAATAAGCCACGCCTGACCAATAAATAAGTTAATGAATCTAGAAGCATCTAATGTAATGATAATCGAAAAAACTACTTATCTTACCTTCTAAAAAAAAACCAACTGAATAATTGTATGTTTATGGTGAAATAAAGAAGAAAAATAACGAAATGTTTATATATGTGCGTATATGCTGCTTTGTCAAATAAAAAAAATCTATATAATAGTAAACCACGTTTCTTGACTACTTTGTACCGCTATAAATCAATCTATTAAAAAGTGTACCTTTCTTGTACGTAGTGTATAATTGTCTTTAACGCTCTGTTAACTCTAACTTACCACTGCTTATATACGTGAATAGACAACTAGTCTTTCTCTAACTCTTAAAGCAGCGGGTAGCTATACGAAATATTAAGCATCTGTTTTCACTGACTTAGTTTCTCAACCACCCGCTTCGGCCAGTAATTTTCCTGTCTCTCCTCTTTTCTTCACATCACCCCCTCCCCCAGGTCTTTAATTTTGACGTGACTGTATAATGTTGTATTTGCATGTCAACCATACAAAAGAGTAACATTTCAAAGGAGTTGATATATGATAACTCAACAAATATAGCGTCGAATATACATGTATGTACATGGACATTAATATATGGAATTCTTATTTGCTTATGTACGTTTTATGGACGTGTTTCTCAAGGTTTCTCAGTCATGTTTATGGGTGTTCTTCATCACATGTATTTTCAGTGCATAAAAATACAAAAATAAAAATTTTCTGAAAAGTTGTTGTTACAGAATTTGAAAGGGCTGGGTGTGCAGCTTAATGCACCTAAAGTTTTACATCTAAAAATTTACATTATGTTTTCTTGTTTGTTTTTGTTAAAGTTTGGAAACATGGCATACTCTATAACGTACGCTAACAGTGATAAGTTTACATGATGCAGGGTTTAGACAATCATATAATCTATCAAAAGCTGTTAGATTCTCTCTCTCTCCTAATTAAGATTTTAGCGTACTAATATTTAGCTATTCACACACTGTCGATATGAAGAATTTACCTGTAAAAAGATTCAGCTCGATCCAGGCAACTTCACCCGTTTAACTCTATTGGCAACAGAGGGCGCTAATTACATGAATTTCTTTGTTACATAATTTCAAGCAAAGTTATACAAGAGCTACATTTTGAACTGATAAATTAGAATGGAGGTAGCTAGTCAACAGCACCAGCCGTCAACTCTTGGGCTACTCTCGTATGATCAAATAGTGGGATTTTACTGCCACTCTTATAATGTACCCACAGTCCCTAAATGGTTTTTTTGAAGCAACAGGTTGTGAACCATGAATCTTTGGTCCATTTTACAATGAAAAATGAATTTTCAATTTCACTAACAAACTATAAATTTGTTTGTTTGGAGTTATAAAAACGTTTAAAACCAAGTTGCTCAAATCAGAAAACACATTTATTTTTAAATGTTTGTTTTGAAAGATAAAATTAAAAGTTAACCAGGTAAAATAAAAATTGATTGAAAACTGTGTTTTGAAAAAAATAATAATAATAACATTTTAAAGGTATAACGGCCCCCCAGTGGCACAGCGGTATGTCTGCGGACTTATAACGCTAGAAACCGGGTTTCGATACCCGTGGTGGGCAGAGCACAGGTAGCCCTTTGTGTAGCTTTGTGCTTAAAAGCAAACGAACAAACAAAGGTATAACGTAGCGTTTGTAAACGGGACAACGCAAAAATTATGTGTTGGTGTATAAAAGTATGTTTAATATCATTTGAAAATTTATATTCTGACTGACTATGTTTCAAGATTCGTTAAAGAAACAATGCCTGTTTTCATTTCTTTTTAACAGATACTGCGATAAGAAGCAACGTGCGATTTAAAGCGGTTCACTAAAACCATAGCGTTATTTGCTTAAGCTTCATGTTTGATAACACTTACTCGCGGGTTCATATTTACTGTCACCTATTTACTCGACAACTCTCTATCGGCAAAAAATCACTGTCTAAATGACTTATTGAAACCTTTTTTAACAGTTTCGCATAAGGAGAAAACTGGATTTTGTAGAAAGTTTGATCTGTGTTTTGTTTGTAAAATTTAGAGCGGTTTTGAACGATACGACCTGTTTTCATTAAAGCGGTTTTGAATGATGCGACCTTTTTTTTATTAGAGCGGTTCTGGACGACACGACCTGTTTTCATTACAGCGGTTTTGAATGATGTGACCTGTTTTCATTATAACGGTTTTAAATGATGCGACCTGTTTTCATTACAGCGGTTTTTAATGATGCGACCTGTTTTCATTACAGCAGTTTTTTAATGATGCGACCTTTTTTTTTATTACAGCGGTTTTGAAGGATGCGACCTGTTTTCATTAGAACGGTTTTGAAGGATGCGACCTATTTTTTATTAGAGCGGTATTGAATGATGCGACCTATTTGGATTACAGCGGTTTTGAATGATGTGACCTGTTTTCATTATAACGGTTTTAAATGATGCGACCTGTTTTCATTATAACGGTTTTAAATGATGCGACCTGTTTTCATTACAGCGGTTTTAAATGATGCGACCTGTTTTCATTACAGCGGTTTTTAATGATGCGACCTGTTTTCATTACAGCGGTTTTTAAGATGCGACCTGTTTTCATTACAGCGGTTTTTAATGATGCGATCTTTTTTTTATTAGAGCGGTTTTGAATGATTCGACCTGTTTTCCGAAGCTCACTTTTCTGGAACTACGTTTGAATACTTCTAGGTATTGGTAGTGTGAGTGTATGTATACTATAGATTTAACTTCTTTAATGTCTTTTAAGTCATGGTAAAGTTGATAACAGCAAATAGTACCCAATGTTAAACAGTTAGTGAAAGATATATATGTTTGTTACGTTAAGTAATCTATGTATGACATAAATAATTCTTTCGGAAGTAGTCAGGTTAGTAGTGCTTTATAAAGTGCTTCTCCAGGTAACTAACTGTGCTCAGTCTAATGGTCGTGTTTACACACTATTTCCTGTCATCACTATTTTTATTATAACAAGGTTTTGCGAAGAGGGTGAGATCAATCTTGAACTTCCACAGATCCTCTACTGTACATAAGTTTCGGCTTCCAAGACCACGTTTAAGCAGAACAAATAAAAAAAAAGTCAATGTTTGAACGGTATTGCTGTGATTCCAAATTTCTTTCGGATATCTTTCTCAATAAACCAGTTGTTAATTTCGAGGTATGGGTGGAAACTTGTGAGCCATTATTAACTTCAAGTCCTTGTTTATTATCTGGTTGATGATATCAAGACAAATAGCCAGTTTCATCGCAATGGCTTTCTCTTAGGTCGAAATGTTCCCTTTCATAATCATAACCTTCACTTTGTGGATGAAGGTTTTGCTTCCGTTTAATTTGGTGCGTAGTTTTATAGCTATTTGCTAATATACACGCTTTACCATTTAAGTTTCTCTTCTTCCAAGGAGAACATTGAAGGCATTCTACATTCTTTAACTATTACCCTTACTCTAAAAGGTTGTAACGTATTCCCCCAGACATGATTCTACCCATAGCATCATTTCCTTGTATAATGGTCGGGAATTATCATTGAATCAAATATATAGATGTTAAAAATATCGTTTGTGGTAGTGTCCAAACTCGTATCCGCTGTATTAATCTATACAAATCGCTGATATAAAATGTTATTGGCCTTCTATATATCACTAACAATATATTATATTTGTTTATAGACTGATATTCTACAGTTTCATTGTTTTCTGTTGTCTTACATAATTTACAAAATAAAAATTTTGCAACACTATTCACACTATCTTTTAACGAAACCAATAATTCTAATCAAGTAATTTAAATAAGCAATAATAGCACAAAACGACCATTAACGGAACACTGAGATGATCAGTGACTTTAGCCGTATTTTCATGAAGAGAACAGTTTAGTGATGTTTGAAAACACCCAAATTAACAAAAAAAAAGATGAAATTTAAGTTTGTACAATTCAATGCAAATCAACAATTTACAAGTTAAAAATTAGATTCATTTTATAAAGAACGTAAGAGATACTGATTAGCAGGTGAGATGCACGAAACAGTTCTCTATTTTTAGAGTTGTGTGTAGAATGTAGGATGAAAAAAAAAAGCAAAAAAGAATGTAGAGAGTTTTGTTATGTACAACACTGCAAGTAACTTGTTGTTCCGGATATGATGAGCGCTGACCGGCTGTGGTACATCCTAGATGGAAATACTGGAAGCGGGTAGGAGAACGTTTGTCTAGCAGGTGTTTTAGCGTCTCCTCACGTTATTCTACAAGGGATAGGCATCGTACGTCTTGACAGGAGATGCATCTCGGTTGGACGCAGGCTCATTAAAGAATCGTTTATCAAAGGCCAGCTCTAGCTGACAGCTGCAACTGGATTACGCATGTATGACACAGAGATGTTACGAAATTGTGTTGATTAGTGATGGAAGTTTCAAGAAAGCCACGGTACACAAGTTATAAAACATCCCCTTTCCACTAGCTTTATTTTTGTGTTAGACACCATATTTTCCTCAGATTGGCAAGGAGAAAGGTGTGTGCGTGTGTGACAGTTTCCAAATCACTTTCAGTGTAACCTTTCCATCAAGCTTGTCAAGAATGTTTCCTGTCGTTAGACAATGAAATAGACACAGAGAATAGGAATAATTTTGAAATTATAATTGAATGAGTACTTACGATAAGGTTGTGATGGTAATCGGATATCAATCGTTGTCGTGGTTATTAGCCTATACGATCACCTAATTCTAATTAGACTTAGATCGGTTTGACTACTAACCATGACAACGATATAATTGAATGGTGTACTTCCAAGAGAGGGAGGAGGAGAACAATAAGATTGATGCATTTTATTAAATGAGATTTTCTATGGATTAAATTTGCATGGGATTCTGTGTACTTAATGAGAGTAGAGTTAACATTTAATTAGAGTTACAATGAATATTTTTAGACGCGAAAGATACTCAGTTACTCACGAAACAATAAAAACTAGAAAGGCTAAAATAATCTAGTTAACAATGGAAACGTGTCTATTAAACTCGAATAATGTCTCTTATAAAGAATCAAATTCTTTCATTTTCGATTGTAATACTCATCAGAACTCCACGATGTGAAATATGATAACCCAATGAAAAGAAATCAGCTTTACACTCGGGGCCGGTATCATTAACGGAAGGAAATCAGCTTTATACTCAGCACCGGTATCACGAACGGAAGGAAATCAGCTTTACACTCAGCGCCGGTATCACGAACGGGGCGCTGAGTGTAAAGCTGATTTCCTTTAAAGCTGATTTCCTTCCGTTAGTGATACCGGTGCTGAGTGTAAAGCTGATTTCTTCCGTTCGTGATACCGGTGCTGAGTGTAAAGCTGATTTCCTTCCGTTCGTGATACCAACCAGTATCACGAACTGAAGGAAATCAGCTTTACACTCAGCGCCGGTATCACTAACGGAAGGAAATCAGCTTTATACTCAGCGCCGGTATCACGAACGGAAGGAAATCAGCTTTACACTCAGCACCGTTATCACGAACGGAAGGAAATGAGCTTTACACTCAGAACCGGTATCATGAACGGAAGGACAAAAGTACCATTCTTTAGCAGATAAAACATTATAAACAATTCCATGTGACTTTTATAATTGGACAGACAACATCATTTTAAAACATATGGTTAAGAGATGGGGATTTTTTAAAGCGTTAAACTCCTAAAACTTGAAGCTAATAAGGCTTATTTATTATGTCTGAAATAGTCGTTTAAGCATTTCTTTGAGCTGTTATATAATGTTCATATACAGACTTCCTAATTATTTCGTAACGAAAAAGAAAATGTTACTACAGGTATGTTGCGTGTCTAAAACCATGTGTTATTGAATTTTGTTAAGATAATAACAACTGTGATTATTTTAAATATATTAATACCTATGAAAGATAAAATGCAGTATTTTCCAAGACGCATTTAATCATCTAATGAAAAAAATTGCTTACTCAAAAGTTATAGAGATAAGTATATTAGAAGAAGCTACATTTGACTGCAGTTATGCCCTATTTTACTGTGGCGACGGTAGCGTTAGTAACACCATATGTTCTGTGACGTTACTGTTGACTACACAGTTGTCCTTTTGCATTGTAGGGATGGCAGCGTTGGTAACATCATTTGTCTGAGATATTAGTGTCGACTATGTACTATTGTCCTGTTTTGTTTTGGCGATAGTGGCTTGATAATATGTAGTGTTGATAATGTGATGTGTTCAGAAGTGCTAGTTTTCTCTGTTGGCGATGGAAGTGTCTTGTGAGAAGTTAGCAACGGCTATATTGCTGTTCAATGTTATTATGACAACGGTAATGTTGTAACGTGATGTGTTCTGAAATGTTAGTGTTGAGTACATTGTTGTCTTATTGTGTGTTGGTAGCGTGATGTGTTCTGAAATGTTACTGTTGAGTACATTGTTTTATTGTTGTGCGTTGGTGAAATATAGCGTTGGTAATGTAATGTGTTCCGATATGATGGCAATGGTAGTGTCGGTAACGTAGTGATATCTGAGATGTTAGAGTCGACTACACGTGCTGTTCTACTCCATTAGAACAAAATAATTGACAGAACTTATCTATTACTTTGCCTTGAAATTATACAAAAAATCTCATTATGGGATATCATATTATATTGTTGTTTCTTCTCTATCAGGTTACCAAAAAGCATTAAAAAATTACTTTTATTAAAAAGGTTTGTTACCTCGATGATTCACTTGAAAATAAGTGGAGACAATATTTCTGGCAGCATATACTTATTTCAAGAGTAAAAAACCATGACTAGATTATAATCTACACATCTCATGATCAATGTAAAGATCATAACATTTACTAGATGTTCAAAGATACACTAGTTTATGTTTAAAACTACATATGAAAGACTAGTAAATAGTTCAGCAAACTCACTAATTTCACACACGTACTAGGCTAAAGTAAAAATTATACACCTGAACGCCAAAGGTCAGGAACACTCACTAACCTATCATTCACATACATTAGATTATGTAGAAAATTACATATTTAAAGACCGATAGAAGATCAGACAAAACCAGATGTTCGAACAACCATCAGGTTAAGGTGAAAATACGGTTGTGTAAAACAGAATCAAACAACAATACGGTTGTGTAAAACAGAATCAAACAACGTTTTCGTTGAACTGGAAAACTGCAAGGATCAAGTCGAGTTCATGTTTAATACGTAAAATATTTTCATGTTTCAGAATGTTTTTCTCGGAATTTGAAAAAAAAAGTTCAAAACTTATAAGTTTCTCGAATCTTGAGTGATCTACAGGCATGAAAACATATCATAAGAAAACATAAGGTTTAAAAGTTGAATATTTGGGTGAAAATTCTAATTTATGTTTGTATGAGTAAAAGTGCGTGACACTGTCTCTGTTAGTAAACCTACATATTTTTGATAACATAATGTAAATCATGCGTTCTTATCATATATTTCACTGTAAAGCAAGATGTGTAGTACTGATTAAATATCATTCAGTATTCTTGCTAGTTCATATGTATCGAAGTACAGATAAGTTTATATAAACGGGCAGGACATAGTTTAGTGATTATTTGCCAGAAGTTTGGCTCCGAGAGTTCATAGCTCACGTGTCGTTATCGCAAAACGCGCTCTCCACTTTATTCCGTGGGTGCGCTATGAAAGTGACGATCAAATTTCATTGTTCGATTAGAGTAGCGCAAGAGTTAACATTGGGTGTTGTCGACTAGTTGCTTTCCCTGTGGTTTATTAGTTCCAAATTAGGGATGTCTGTGTTTTTATAGCACTTGTATAGCCTTACGTAAGGATTACAAACAAATATAATATATTTAACTTTAAACATCGAGACTTCTTTAGTTGCTGCACGTTCAGTAAATACTTTAATTTTTAGATATGTTTTAACAATTGTAAACCTTTCAATGTTTTCAACTATCCAGGTAAAAGGGGTGCACAATTTTGATATATTGAAATAACAGGTGCACAATTTAAGGCAGTTATTATACTGAGGTAAGAAGTGCACACTATAAAATACTAGATATAGTGAAATAACAAAAGCTCAGTGTAAAGTTTTTAATACAGTGAGATAACAGTGTAAAGTATTTAATACAGTGAGATAACAGTGTAAAGTATTTAATACAGTGAGATAACAGTGTAAAGTATTTAATACAGTGAGATAACAGATGAGCAGTGTAAAGTATTTAATATAGTGAGATAACAGATGTGCAGTGTAAAGTATTTAATATGGTGAGATAACAGATGAGCAGTGTAAAGTATTTAATAAAGTGAGATAACAGATGTGCAGTGTAAAGTATTTAATAAAGTGAGATAACAGATGTGCAGTGTAAAGTATTTAATACAGTGAGATAACAGATGTGCAGTGTAAAGTATTTAATATAGTGAAATAACAAATGTGCAGTGTAAAGTATCTAATATAGTGAAATAACAGATGTGCAGTGTAAAGTATTTAATATAGTGAGATAACAGATGTGCAGTGTAAAGTATTTAATATGGTGAGATAACAGATGTGTAGTGTAAAGTATTTAATAAAGTGAGATAACAGATGTGCAGTGTAAAGTATTTAATACAGTGAGATAACAGATGTGCAGTGTAAAGTATTTAATATAGTGAAATAACAAATGTGTAGTGTAAAGTATCTAATATAGTGAAATAACAGATGTGCAGTGTAAAGTATTTAATAAAGTGAGATAACAGATGTGCAGTGTAAAGTATTTAATAAAGTGAGATAACAGATGTGCAGTGTAAAGTATCTAATATAGTGAAATAACAAATGTGCAGTGTAAAGTATTTAATAAAGTGAGATAACAGATGTGCAGTGTAAAGTATTTAATATAGTGAAATAACAGATGTGCAATGTATTAATCACACAAGTATCATTTTATTTTATTTTATCCAAGGCAGTGTCTAATCAGTCAGCAGGATCGTCTTCCTAGATATTTCACACTGTTGGTAAATTCACTTCCTTTATATGGGTAATAATGCTCTATTACACATTGTTTTTATAGATACCATTAATCGATGCTTTTCTCCTAATTACACACACCAAGAAGTTTCATGAATCCAATTATTCAACTGTGTTTGTTTGTGTAGCTTCAATCTGTGTGTATTAGCTGTTATAACACCCAAATTAAATGTTATTGTTTTGAAAAATGGAGAGCGTGACTAATCTCTTACTGATCCCCCACATCTTTGTTTTCTTTAGGCACGTATAAAGTATACTTGGTAACATAAGGGTGCTTCAGCATGGAGATGGAAATTAACCAAAACGTAAAACAAATTTTATTTCACCAAAGTTTACAGTTGGAAATGGTACTATCAGTAGAAAGTGAATTACGTCAACAAAAACCTATATAAATGAGACGCTCCCATTCAGTTCCTAACTAACTTGGTTCCACAGCACGTGCTGTCGGAAGATCCACCTCTTGCCACATCCTGGCACCTTTTTTCCAGCACCGATCACGACTTGGCTCCGTTATCATCGGGCCGCCATTACAGTGATTCGTCCACAGCCCCTCCTTCACAAGCTAAATATTAGTTTTATAAGAGTAAACTCATTTCACTAAAGTGGTGCGTGTACAGTAAAATACACATTCGTGCAAGTTTAGTGAAAATCGTATAAATATATAGCATATTATTGGAGGTTCTGGTATTTTTTGCTGCTTCGAACACGCAGATTGGCAATTCTAATATATTTATCTAAATGGAATAATACCTGACATTTATTCACAAGCTGATAAAAAAAACAAAAAACAATGTGTTCATTTTGTTTCTACCGCAACGTATCTGGCGCGATTGCAGTAATCACCATATACTTTCCAGTTACTAAATATTATATATATATATATAGATAGATATGCAAACTAGACCTATGCAAACTAGACCAGTATACTATCATGCCTCATTGCCAGTTGATTATTTGGGATGTTTATATTATTATAAAGATATAATTTTGAAAATAAGAATATCTTTCCCGAGAGAATCAAATACATTAAGTATACAATACTATTTGCCAGGGAAAACAGCTACGTGTAGCCTATACACAATAAATTGAAAATATGTATTTTTTATGACTATAAAAATATTTTTGAATCTTGGGAAAAAAAGTACAAACGTAGAAAAATAATGAATACAAAGAGTTGAAAATAGGAGATATGATGAGACACGTAACAGAGACAAACAGAAGGTTTGTTTGGTGTTGAAAGTTAAGCACAAAGCTACACTGAGGGGCCAAACAGAAGGAGCGTAAGGATGTAAAAATCGTGACAAATATATAGTTTCAAGACTGAAAATGAAAAGATTGAAAACGATCACGAAGTTAGAAAAGCCTAAAAAATAAAGAAGTTAAAAAAGAAAGCAACTGATTAAACTTTTGAATAAGTAGGAAGTAAAAAATAAAATGGTATGAACAGTTATTACAGCCTGGTCGTGTTTTATTATCAAGATAATGTAGTTAAATAAATAATGCAACTAGTCTCCGTGAACTTTTTTTTCATTGATACCCACCAATTTTAGATTGCATTGGTCGTGTTCAATATATTAATGTTTTTCAATTGAACCAAAGCAATTGATAAACTTGCGGAAAAAAAGACCAGTATCTGCAAATATCTGGAGCTAGCAAGAGTTCAAAGGCCAATATCTGCAAATATCTGGAGCTAGCAAGAGTTCAAAGACCAATATTTGCAAATATCTGGAGCTAGCAAGAGTTCAAAGACCAATATCTGCAAATATCTGGAGCTAGCAAGAGTTCAAAGACCAATATCTGCAAACATCTGGAGCTAGCAAGAGTTCAAAGACCAATATCTGTAAACATCTGAAGCTAGCAAGAATTCAACGAGGTGTACTGATCCACACACACACTGATATCAAAGAAAAACCGATGTCTTTTTATCAAGACCTGTCTCGAAATTCGCGTATAATGTTTTATAGAACTCTACTTTTGTCCGAGCAATTGGATTGAACTCCTATTTTTTTCCTGCTACAGTGCCTTGCAAAAGTATTCACCCTCTGCAAAGTTTCCACATTTTGTTACCGTCTGAGCTTGCAATCATGAAACTGTCAAATGGGACGTTATACATAATCTACTCCAAAGTGAGAAAGCTAAAAAAAAACGCTGATATTATGTAAGTAAGTTAGAAATGAATAAAAACTCTATAACCCGAGTGCTTTCGAAAGGTGGACCTTTCTTCTTCAGCGCTCGGGTTATAGGTTTTTTATTCATTTCTATCAAGATTTCTTGAACCTGCTTGTTTTTCTAACATTATGAATGTAAGTAAGTTAGATTTCCAAGGAAAATTTTAATATTCTCAATTGCATGAGTATTCCACCCCTTTACTACGGCAACCCTAAATCAGTTCAGGTGCAAAATATTAGTTTCAAAGGTCACAAAATTAGTGTAACGGTCTCTGTGGTTTAACTTGATTTCAGAGTAAATGCACCTGTTCAAACCACAACTCACATAGTGATACGACAGACCAACCAAGGAGCTTTCCAAACAAGCTAGGGATGAAGTAGTAGAGAAGCACAGATCAGGAGGTTACAAGGAAATTTCAAAGTCGCTGATTTTCCCTTTCAGTAAATTGAAGTCCGTCATTAAGAAGTGGAATGTGCTTCATACCACCCAGTCACTACTCATATCAGGCCCCCTTCCAAACTAAGTAGCCGGACAAGCAGGAAACTGGTTAGGGATGCTATTGTGAATCCAATAGTGACTTTAAAATATTTGCAAAGTTCCATGTCTGAGATGGGAGTCAGTGTTCAAACATCGACAATATTCCTGTTCCTACAGAAAGCTGGCCTGGATGGGCGAGTGGTAAGAAAGAAGCCATTACTAAAAAAGAATCATCTCAAATCTCGTACAGATTTTGCTACAAAGCATGTAAATGATATTGGAGACATGTGGCAGAAGGTTTTGTGGTCAGACAAGAAACAAATTGACCTTTTTGGTCTAAATTAAAAGCATTACATCTGACGTAAGCCCAACACAGCACATCACCTAGTCAAAACCATTCCAACTGTCAAGCTTGGTGGCGGCAGCATCATGTTATGGGAATGCTTCTCATCAACAGGGACTGGGAAGCTTTTCAGGAATGAGGGGAAGATGGATGGCGTAAAGTACATGTGAATCCTAGAGGAGAACCTGCTGGAGTCAGCCAAGAATCCAAAACGGGGTCGAAAATTCAGCTTTCAGCAGGACAATGACCCGAAGCACAAGGCCAAAGCCACACTGGAGTGGTTTCAAAAGAAGAAAATGGATGTCCTGGAGTGGCCCAGTCAAACTTCTGACTTGAATCCATTAGAAAATGTATGGGGAGACTTGAAGATTGCAGTCCACCAACGATCCCCAACGAACTTCTCAGAATTGAGACAATTTTGCCAGTAAGAATGGGCAAATATTACACATCCCATTGCGCAAAGCTGATAGATGCCTGTCCAAAAAGACTCACAGCAGTAGTTGCTGCTATAGGTACTTCCACCAAGTACTGACTTATGGGGCTGAATACTTATGCAATAAGCAAATTTTCATTTATATATTTTCTTTGCAGGTTTTGCTGACATTCAGTCTGCTTCACACATAACAGTTTGATTGTTAAAGTTTTGAATAAATACAAATTCATTAAAAAATTGTTTGCAATATTTGTACTTCATCAAAATGTGACATTCTTGGTAGGGGTGAATATTTTTGCAAGGCACTGTTTTAAAACTGGGCATAGCATGGTCTGGTGGATAGGGCACTTGGATTGCAATCTGAGGGTCGCGGGATCGAATCCTGTCACCGAAGATTCTCGCTCCTTTCAGCCATGGAGGCGCTATTATGAGACGGTCAGTCAAACTATTTGTTGATAAAAGTAGCCCAATTGTTGGCGGAGATTGGTGTTGATTAGCTGCCTTCTCTCTAATCTAACACTTCAAAATTAGAGATGGCTTCGTGTAGCTCTGCGCGAAATTCAACATGATATACCAAAGAATTATCAAGTCGTCTCTATTTTCGCTTTGGAAGGTTTTAAGGTGGCTCGGCTAGAAATATACATATATGACTGTCAAATAGACTCGGATTAATAACCACTTATAAAGGCAGTTATTTTCACAAAAGTTAAATACTGATTTTTCTTCAAGCTATAAGAAGGTGATATGCCCTCAAAATTGTTATATTCAATCCTTAATAGAAACAGATCTATCTTCATCTTTGATGAAAATTAATCCTATTTAAATGATAAAAATATAATAATTAGTCTCAAATTTTAGGATAGCTGATCAATCCATAAGTTTGAAGTTGTTTATTTAATCACCAGGTTCTAAAATGATTAACCTCTCTCCACGTTCTAATGTGACTATTCTCTAATAAAGTTTTGAAATGGTTCAAATACCGTCCGGTTTTTAAAGGACTGATTGCGTCCTCTAGTTTGGAAAAAAACTGTGTTGTTTATAACAGTTATTTATATCTCTATTTATACATTTACCGACAAACTGAGCTGTATTCAGGTTTAGCTCATGGTACACTCTAAACCTACCTCACGTTTTAAAAAAACAAAATCTCCCCAAAGCTTTAATAAAATAAAACATTTCTTAAACTTGGAAATATAACTGTCTTAAAATAATATTACAATATAAACCCATCTTCGATGACGAGGAACCCACTTTGAGACTAATAATGGCTGTAGACGGCTTGAATGGGTAATGAAGAAAAACTTTAATATAAGTTTAACATAACAGCAAATGTACAACGTTTCGACAAGGTTTTGTACCTGATGATGTTGTACATTTGCTGTTATGT
>NW_013666425.1:148307-153576 GCF_000517525.1 Limulus polyphemus
ACATAACAGCAAATGTACAACATCATCAGGTACAAAACCTTGTCGAAACGTTGTACATTTGCTGTTATGTTAAACTTATATTAAAGTTTTTCTTCATTACCCATTCAAGCCGTCTACAGCCATTATTCATATAAACCCATGTTCATATGCAGCTAAAAGGTGTAGAAAATATATTGTTATCCATCAGTGCTTTATCATTTCACGTGTTCAAATACTGGTATGATACCAAATAATCTGCCCTATTTTCTCTACTCAACCTCGTGCCGTGTAAACACGATATACATGTAAAAGCCAATTATCCCGAGAGACAAAAATTACTTTAATGTAATATCCTATTTTTGGTCTGAGGCACGATAACCGTCATATTATTCAATGTCCTCAATGACTATTTTTATTCACATCGACTTATTTGGATAACTTTACAGGAGATAAAGAATGGGACATTAAATAATTTATGGTATTTGATAATCGCTAATAATTCTTATAGATTTCACTCGACAGTCAGGAATGGTCGTGCGTAAACATTTGTTACAAAGGGGCCACAATCACATGGTAAGAGCATTTCGTAAAAGATAATAAAATCTAATTTTTTGTTATTATCGTCAAACAAAAGTTTAGTTTTTGTTTTCATAAAACAATTATGAATATTTAGCTAATTCAAAATAAAAAATAACATTTCTATAAAACACTTAATTAAGAGATACCAAGTACTAATATTTTTATTATGTTTTACTCATTGAGTTAAAAGTAAAATAAATTTTGTCGTGTGTTTCAAGAGAGCTTACATTTTATTTACCCAGTGAAGCCTATAGCTATATCCATTCTCACAAAGACTTAACTTGACGTTACCCAGGAAATCCTATAGCTGTTTCGATCCATCATCACAAAGACTTAACTTGACGTTACTCAGAGAACCCTATAGCTGTTTCGACCCATCCTTACAAAGACTTAACTTGACGTTACCCAGGAAATCCTATAGCTGTTTCGATCCATCATCACAAAAACTTAACTTGACGTTACTCAGAGAACCCTATAGCTGTTTCGACCCATCCTTACAAAGACTTAACTTGACGTTACCCAGGAAATCCTATAGCTGTTTCGATCCATCATCACAAAGACTTAACTTGACGTTACTCAGAGAACCCTATAGCTGTTTCGACCCATCCTTACAAAGACTTAACTTGACATTACCCAGAGAACCCTATAGCTGTTTCGATCCATCATCACGATGACGTTACCAAAACAATCCTATAGCTGTTTCAATCCATCATCACGAAATCTGAAATTGAACCCGATAGTTGTTTCGTTCCATCCTCACAAAAACTTGAAGTTACCGAGAAAATTCTCTAACTGTTTCGATCCATCTTCACAAAGACTTAAATTGGCGTGATCCAAATAGTTCTGTTTGGCTTCCAAAGCAACACTCGCTAGTCTTAATGCTCGTCAAAAAGTGAAGATCTGGTTACAGTAATGTCTATTGGTAAAAATTATCACTGCAACGTTGTATGCTCAAATGTCGTTAACTTGGAATGTCGTTCTACTGAGGAGTATTTCAGTATCTTCCATTAGCTTGGAATATGATTTCAGTGAAAAGTATTTCTGTATCTCCCGTTAGCTTGGAATGTCGCTCTAGTAAAAAATAGTTCTGTTTGGCTTCAAAAGCAGCGCTCACTAGTCTTAATGCTCGTCAAAGAGTGAAGGTCTAGTTGTAGTAATGCCTATTGGTAGAAATTATCACTGCAACGTTGTATGCTCAAATTTCGTTAACTTAGAATGTCGCTCCAATAAAAATTATTTCTGTATCTGTCGTTAAATTGGAATGTCACAGAAAAGAGTAATTCTGCATCTTACGATAACTTGAAATGTCGCAGTAAAAAAAAGTGTTTCTATATCTTCAGTTAATTTGGAATGTCGTAGGGAAAAATAGTTTTTTTTTAAATAAGTTCCGTTAGGAATCTCGATACCCATAGTGAGTAGAGCACAGATAGGCAATTGTGTAGCTTTGTGCTTAATAACTAACAAACAAACGGACCATTAAGAATAAATGAGAGAACGCTCTGTAAAATATTCTACTAAGTGAAAAAAATCAATAATTCAAAAGAGACTTTCATACCGCAACTGAATCCAGCTAAGAGGGCCAGTACCCCTGACCTTTAATTCCAATAGTACAATCCATCCCTGTCACACTGTTCGCCCATAATACTTTTTTACTAAGAGTATGATCACCAAATTACGCTGTGGTCAAGCAGTTAGTGCATCAATGATCTTGTAGTTTTGTTGTATTGGAAACTAAGAGCAGATAATTATTTGTCAAATTTTAGAAAATAACCCCATTAACTTGGAATGTCGCTCTAGTGAAGTAAGAATTATACTCGACAATGTCACAAATATTAACGGTAATGGACACAGTGTTGTAAATATGAAATTAATTCACTACATTTGTTTTTACTAACAAACGAATCTGTAGTTTCAATACCACCCGTTGTTGATCTCTGTATATTAACCGACTATTTTCCGTTGTCGTAAACATCATAAATGTTATACGCATAGTCACGTGTCAGGCAACATGTATATACAGCATATAATTTTAGAAATTTATTCCGGTAAATAAATAATGTACAATTTAGATATCTATCAGGAACCACAATCATTGCCGCCAGTCAATACAAGCTTTTATAGAGTACATACCTAAATTACTTTAAATTAAATTTCAGACCCAACAGCACTACGGCACATTAATATGTATTTCTATATATTCTAGTGTTTTCGATTACATCTATAATTTCAGGTTGCACCAGTACTTCTATGCATTAATAATCGATGCTGTCCTGTAGTTTTGTTAACAGATAACAAAGATAATGGGTTTTTACATTTGATACTAGAAACTAATTATTTGTTTCATGTTTCTTGATGAAACTAAATAAAACGATATGCACATAAAGTATATAAATGACGTAATCAAATTATATAGTAAAAATGGTATATTTAAATTGTTCGCGTTTTTCACGAGCAATTTTAGATTTTTGTAAAATTCCAATGAAAAGAAAACAAAAACAAACGTCGCATGCTTAGGTAAGTATACACTCTGTTTTACTTGGTTGATGTAGAAGATCAGCTATCGATAAAATTATCCGTTCTAAATTTCCATTGATAATTTATATTTATGCGTATCTTGTTTCTTATCACTTGTTCAGTTCTCCTGTAGTTTAAATCTTATTGTAAGAATACACGTAACATGCTCCTTACATTCTCAGCTCCGTTTTTGTTTTTCATTTTAATGCTTCTTGCGATATTATAACTCGGTAACTATAGTCAATGTACTTGAGGTGATCTTTGTGTTAATAAGTCTTGAGTAACTAAGAATACATCTCGCTAATTAACGGTTTACGGAAGCTTAAGTCATTAAGTCGTTACCGGATGTCGGTTGACGTCAATGATTATCCAGACCCGAGACAGAGATGGAGAGGAGAGTCCTAGGTTTGTAGATAGATAGGACTCTTAGAGCTTTTCAGAAAGGTTTAACTTGAAGAACAATTGAGTATGTTTTAAAAATAAAGTTTACCAACCTTGATATGAAAAAAAATATCATAAAATATGTTTGCATTATTACTGAGAAAAACGATTGATATTTTCTTGTATACATTAAAATGAGAAAAAGAGTCAAATTCTTTGTTTTCAATAATGAAAAAAAATGCATTTCTATAGACAGATAAGAGATGAATTAATAACAGATAGTTGACGATACCAAATGTTATTGGGTATATCTTCAAATCTGCCTGTTAAACAATAAAATATTTTCTTTGAATGTATACAAAAATTACTTTTTAATATAAACCTCTGTCAAATCTGTAAAATAAATGTATCATATCCGTATAACACGAGAACGCTGAGGATGATAAAGAAAGTCATCGTTCTGTTAACAATTATACGTGTATACATTGTTGTGAGCTCGTTTCTCTTGTTCAGCGAAGTATGACCCAGAATTTTGGGTTCATCTCGAGTTAGTAATGGCGATCATCTTACAGACGGCCCAGGCTCTCCAATTAAAAAACCATTTGGTTAAGTGCTGTCGGAGTTGCTCATCGTCACGCGAGAAAATGTGCAAGAGGGCGCTGTAGACCTATAATTGGAGACATCACTTAGCTACCGAAGAGCTGCTGGGTTTAGGCATTCATCACCCAAGGTTATAATCCACAAACTTCTCCTGACACTTCTGTTTCAAAAATTACAGATGATTGAATGGAAATCTGAACAGAGAATGGTTAGGTGCTTTTTCTCCGATTTCCAACGCGCGACGCATGGCCTCGCGAACTGTTTAATGACCCCAAGTACCTTTTTTTGTTTGTTTGATGATGCAACAAGAAAAAGCCGTGATTTGCATGCAACGCGAGGAACCGCTATTTGGAAAACTGAGTGCTAGGAAATGGTCTCTGATAGCGTACTATTTTACTAAAGAAAATGCTACGTAGACAGACATGGAGAATTAAAATCGAAAACGACACGCCTCGTGCGAGGTGCGGGAATAAGGAGATCGTAGGGAATGGAAGTACATTAGATTTTAAAAAGAGGTGTGTTACTTCTACCAACATAGAATCGGGTGTTGTTTAATGGATCGTGGAAGATCTCGCAGGTTTGTCCCTCGTAACTATTTTCAATTAATAAACACGAAACTTGAACAATTGCTTAAAATATCCATCCATTCAAAATTTTATTTATAGACATAGTTTTTTTCTTGAAAATATTTTGGTTCTATGTCAGATATATAGTTTTCACGCTATCTTCCCATTTCAAACAATATTATGTTCTAAGAAAACTAGCAATTAATATAATCAACTTACATAGGTAACATTTTCGGTTTTAAATAAATACAAATTTATTCTTATGCTGTCAATATTTTCCTGAAACTCTTTAGGGAAAAATCAAAATTCGTAAGGTCCACACTGGTAACGACAAGTATGACTTAATCATATCACCCAATAAATAGTTCATAAGTGTAAGATCTAGTCAACAAATAAGATAAACACACCACAAACACCAAAAATACCACTCTAACAAAACACGAACACTACTAATTACATTAAAAAGGCAGACACACTGACAAAACAACTCGTACCAAGCTAATAAAACACGAACAGTACCAACTACGTTACACAGGCAGATATATTAGGTCGTCAAGAAATTAATGTCGTTTTTTTTAGATGAAAAAAACCCGAACAACTTATATATCAAAACAATATATTTATTAAATGAAATAGTCTCCATTCTTATC
>NW_013666425.1:154231-155030 GCF_000517525.1 Limulus polyphemus
ATATCAATTCCAATATGCTGGCCCTTGTCATCACAGTTTTTAAGGCTAAAGTCACCTGAACGAAATTTGCTGAACCAACGTTGACATTTACGAACGTTAAAAACATTTCCATAAACTTTTTAGATATTCTTTGTGGCTACAGAGGCGTTGTTTCCCTTCTTGTATTTAAGCAGCATTACATGCCGAATGTGTATCTCGTCGTGTGCCATCACTATAAGAGATTAGAGTATACTAAACTTTACACATTATATAGGCTACGTGACGTTTAGGCGGTTCGTTTAACTATTATATGTGATGTACGTTTTTTGGGGGTTGGTTAATGAAAGTGTTCCAAAACGCGAAATTAATTTCTTGACGACCTAATATTTATAGTAAAAGTTGTACCACTCTAATAAAACACGAACAATACTAACTACTCTACACAGACAGAGAATGACCAACAGTATTAACCCTACCACTCTAATAAAACACGAACAATACTAACTACTCTACACAGACAGAGAATGACCAACAGTATTAACCCTACCACTCTAATAAAACACGAACAATACTAACTACTCTACACAGACAGAGAATGACCAACAGTATTAACTCTACCATTCTAATAAAACACGAACAATACTAACTACTCTACACAGACAGAGAATGACCAACAGTATTGACTCTACCACTCTAATAAAACACGAACAATACTAACTACTCTACACAGACAGAGAATGACCAACAGTATTGACTCTACCACTACTAATAAAACACGAACAACTACTAACTACTCTACACAGACGAGAGAATGACCAAC
>NW_013666425.1:155068-163466 GCF_000517525.1 Limulus polyphemus
CACTTCTATAAACTAACGTAACAATACTAACTACTACTACTACAGACAGTAGAATGACCAACAGTATTAACTCTAACCACTTCTAATAAAACACGTAACAATACTAACTACTCTACACAGACAGAGAATGACCAACAGTATTGACTCTACCACTCTAATAAAACACGAACAATACTAACTACTCTACACAGACAGAGAATGACCAACAGTATTGACTCTACCACTCTAATAAAACACGAACAATACTAACTACTCTACACAGACAGAGAATGACCAACAGTATTACTCTACCACTCTAATAAAACACGAACAATACTAACTACTCTACACAGACAGAGAATGACCAACAGTATTAACTCTACCACTCTAATAAAACACGAACAATACTAACAACTCTACACAGACAGAGAATGACCAACAGTATTAACTCTACCACTCTAATAAAACACGAACAATACTAACTACTCTGTCCCCCAGTGGCACAGTGGTATGTCTGCAGACTTACAACGCTAGAAACCAGGTTTCGACACCCGTGGTGGGCAGAGCACAGATAGCCCATTGTGTAGCTTTGTGCATAACTACAAACAAACTAACTACTCTGCACAGGTAGATACACTGGTATTACAAGTTGCACCACTCTAATTAAACACGAACAATATTAACTACACTACACAGCCAGAGAAACACCGACCGTTCTAGCTGTACCACTTTAGTAAGACATGAACAGTACTAACTACACTACACAGCCAGAGATGCACCGACAGTACCAACTGTACCACTTTAGCAAAACATGAACAATACTAACTACACTACACAGCCAGAGAAACACCGACAGTTCTAGCTGTACCACTTTAGCAAAACATGAACAGCACTAACAACACTACACAGCCAGAGAAACACCGACAGTTCTAGCTGTACCACTTTAGTAAGACATGAACAGTACTAACTACACTACACAGCCAGAGAAACACCGACAGTTCTAGCTGTACCACTTTAGTGAGACATGAACAGTACTAACTACACTACACAGCCAGAGATGCACCGACAGTACCAACTGTACCACTTTAGCAAAACATGAACGGTAATATGTATATAGAAAGAAACAAGCTTCACCACTTTAATTATATGCCAAAAACATTAACCGCACTACCAAGAAAGAGAAAACCAACAACACTAGTTGAATCAGTCTAATATAACACAAACAATGCTTGCTAATTACACTACACAGGTTGAACAACACTGATAGTAATAGCTGTACAAATACAAGAAAAATACTACCTATTGTACAGAAATAGAGAAACATCGATAGTTCTAGCTATACCAACTCCGTTTCTCAAATAAAACATTAACAATAGTTCCTACTCACTCTACATAGAAACTTACCGAATGTAACGTTCTAATAAAACAAGAGGGAATCCTCAATAGACGCGGCTGTAATTAGCTCTCAAATCGGTCAAGAGATGGAAATATGAGCTAAAAGTTTGTACTTGAAAAAAATAAGGTCAGAGCCAATCTATGAGCCGCAACAAACAAGAACAATATTATCTATCTTACAGAAGCAGAGAAACAACGACGATACTAGCGGTACGACTCTAATATAACATCAAGGTGGAAAAACACTAACAACTCTAACTTTGAAATCTAGGTATACAAATTCTAATAGTTGTAAGTATACCATTCCTGGAAGGGAAACACTAATATTACTAGCTGTGGCATACGGATAGGAAAACACAGATAGTACTAATTACGACATACAGATAGGAAAACACAGATAGTACTAATTACGACATATGAAAAAGAAACACTAACAGCTGTGCTGCAAACAGACCCAGAGAAACTATATCTCAACACATATCGTAGTAGAAAAAGACACTAATAGTTCTAAATGTGATATCCAGGCAATGCCGTAATAATCATACTAATTAAGTAGACAGAGATTAATAGTCATATTTACAAACTAATAGCCATGGCACAGTCATAGAGAAACACAGATAGTTGTAAATATACAAACTTGGAGAAGAAACGCTAATATTACTAGCTATGTCATGCAGATATAGTAACAACGATAGTTATAAATATACAGCCTTGGTGAAGAAACGCTAATATTATTAGCTATGGCACAAAGATAGAAAAACACAGATAGTTGTAAATAGGTAATCTAGACGGAGAAACGCTAATATTACTAGCTATGGCACAAAGATAAAGAAACAAATATAGTTATATATATATATATACAACCTTGGTGAAGAAACGCTAATTTTACTAGCTATAGCACACGGATATAGAAAAATTGATAGTTATAAATATAGAATCTAGGTGTAGAAACACTAATATTACTAGCTATAGCACACGGATATAGAAAAATTTATAGTTATAAATATACAATCTAGGTGTAGAAATACTAATATTACTAGCTATGGCACACAGATAGAGAAAACAGATAGTTATAAATATACAATCTAGGTGTAGAAACAGTAATGTTACTAGCTATGGCACACAGATAGAGAAAACAGATAGTTGTAAATATACAATCTAGGTGGAGAAACACTAATATTACTAGAACTTAGACTTCTAAATTAAATAATTTTCGGAATGATAAGTTTATTTATTATTTTTTACTAAGCTATGACACACAGATAGTGAAACACATATATAGTTATAAATATACACTCTTGGTGAAGAAATGTTAATATTACTAACTATGGTTTACATACAGGAAAACACAGATAGTTCTAATTACGACCTAAGGAAAAACAACACTAACAGGTGTGCTCCAAACAGTCCCAGAGAAACACAAAATATAGACGCATATCGAAGTAGTGAGAAACACAAATAGTTCTAAATATCCTCTCCAGGCAATACCATAATAATCATACTAATTAAAAAGATAAATATTAATAGTTAAATTTACAAACTATGATTAGAAAACAACGAGCCTGATTTCAAACTGTGAAGTGAAATATTAATCTCGTAGAAAAATGTATATAAACATTAATCCTCTACAAACTAAATTATAAAAACATTAATCTTATGGTAGAGAAAGATTGATCCTATATAAACTGTGTAGAGAAACATTGATTCTATATAGATTGTGTAGAGAAACATTGATTCTATATAGACTGTGTAAAAAAACATTGATTCTATATAGACTGTGTAAAGAAACATTGATTCTGTACAAACTACAATAGAAAAACATTAATATTAAACAAATTATGGTAGAGAAACATTGATCCTATATAAACTGTGTAGAGAAACATTAATTCTATATAGATTGTGTAGAGAAACATTGATTCTATATAGACTGTGTAAAGAAACATTGATTCTGTACAAACTACAATAGAAAAACATTAATATTAAACAAATTATGGCAGAGAAACATTGATTCTGTACAAACTTGGTAGACAAACATTAATCCTGTACAAACTGTTTGAAGAAATGTTAATCCTGTATAAACTGTCCTCTATAAACTGCGTAGAGAGACATATTAATCCTGTACAAAGTGTAACGGAGAAACAATAATCTTATATAAATTACGGTAGAAAAACATTGATTCTATAAAAACTGTGTAGAGAAACATTGATTCTGTACAAACTGTGTAAGGAAACATTAATTCTGTACAAACTATAACAGAGAAACATTAATCTTATACAAATTATGGTAAAGAAAAATTGATTTTGTATAAAATGTGCAGAGTAACATTAATCCTCTATAAACTGTGTAGAGAGACATTAATCCTGTACAAAGTGTAACAGAGAAACATTAATCTTATACAAATTACGGTAGAGTAATAATTATTCTGTATAAACTGTGTGAAGAAACGTGAATCTTATAGAAACTGTGTGAAGAAATGTGAATCTTATAGAAACTGTGTAGAGAGACATTAACCCCGTATAAACATTGTAGAGAAACATTAATCCTGTACAAAGTGTAACGAGAAACATTAATCTTATACAAATTACGGTAGAGTAATAATTATTCTGTATAAACTGTGTGAAGAAACGTTAATCCTGTATAAACTGTGTGAAGAAACGTTAATCCTGTATAAACTGTGTGAAGAAACGTTAATCCTGTATAAACTGTGTGAAGAAACGTGAATCTTGTAGAAACTGTGTGAAGAAACGTGAATCTTGTAGAGACTGTGTGAAGAAACGTGAATCTTGTAGAAACTGTGTGAAGAAACGTTAATCCTGTATAAACTGTGTGAAGAAACGTGAATCTTGTAGAAACTGTGTGAAGAAATGCGAATCTTGTAGAAACTGTGTGAAGAAACGTGAATCTTGTAGAAACTGTGAAGAAAAGTGAATCTTGTAGAAACTGTGTGAAGAAACGTGAATCTTGTAGAAACTGTGTAGAGAGACATTAATCCCGTATAAACATTGTAGAGAAACATTAATCCTATACAAACTGTAACAGGGAAACATTAATCTGATATAAATTACCGTAGAGAAACATTGATTCTATAAAAACTGTGTAGAGAAACATTAATCCTGTACAATCGTTGTAGAGAAACATTAGTTCCGTATAAACTGTGTGAAGAAGTATTAATCCAAACTGTGGTAGAGAAACACTAAGACTCTGAGTTTAACGATAACTACTCTTGAGAATGCCACAACCTTCCAAATGTGCGCAGTTTCTAGTATTAATTGTAGTTTGCGTACGACTGTAGATAACTTTTATCAGTTGTAATTTATGTGGTTATAGTGATTGTAATTAAATCCATTGCTTGTAAATGGTAATTTAATTGCGTCTAGTTTGGACTGTAAGAGTGAAAAGCAGTGGCGACGTCAAAGAAAGGCAATCGGTGACGGGCGCCACCCCTGAAATTTCTCTGCCTCCCCTAAAATTTATTTTAATTTATCTTTCTCTTGTTTCATTCTACTTATCCTTGAAAAAGTCTTCACACCCGCCCCCCTCCATGTCCACCTGTCTACCGTCCCTCTCACCTCCTCACTTTTAGACTCCTAGAGTCGCCACTAGTGGAAAGTTAAATACGATACTTTTAGAGAGTTGACAACGGTGAGTATAAATCATTGATATAGTATAATTTGTAAGATAATGGTGATTACATTGTTTTATATCGCATGTAGTTTTATATTAAGAATAAATACATTACATCAGTCATTTAATTTATGTGATATAATCGAATATATTACGTAAGGCAATTTAAGTTTGTATAATAATCATGAGTCTATCAAATTGATTAATTGCAGTTTATGCAATAATGCCATAAGAATTAATTAAGTTTATAACTTTTGTCCTATAACAATCAGTTTGCATGATGGTGATGAGTATATTTAATCAGCTACTTATGGTTTTTGTGATAACAAAGACTATATTAAATCAGGCCCCTCGGTGGCTCAGCGGTAAGTCTGAGGGCTTATCACGCAAAAATCGGGTTTCGATAGTCGATGTGCGGATAGCACTGATAGCCCATTGTGAATTTTTATGCTTAACCAAAACAAACAAATAACAATAAATCAGTTACTTGTAGTTTTAGTGATAACAATGAATATATTCACTAATTATTTTCTGATTATATTTTCATGATAAGTACATTAATTGACCGGTAACATTAAGCTAAATTACCTAAAAATATTGCACGTCTAAGTTAAAGGTTTATACCAATAAATTTAAGAGACAATATTAATTAAGCCTAAAGTCAAACTTTTAACTACATTTGTTGTTTTTAAATTTTTACCATTAATTATAATCCACGAATCACAGAGATTAGAATAAATGAACATTATAATACCAGAATAAATACAAATCATCTAACCGTATTGTAACTTTCAAAATCCCTTAGAAAATAAATATTTATTAAGCTAAAAGGAAAACCAATATCCACAAATGGGAAGAATCAGCTATCATTGTATATCATTGTATCAGCTATCATTGTATATCATTGTATCAGCTATCATTGTATATTATTGTATCAGCTATCATTGTATATCATTGTATCAGCTATCATTGTATATTATTGTATCAGCTATCATTGTATATTATTGTATCAGCTATCATTGTATATCATTGTATCAGCTATCATTTATATATTACTATTTTTTAGCATCTTTTGACTTATGTTTTTATGTTATAAAAATAAATCAAAATCCATGTTTCTTTCTGAGAATCTAGATGTCGCTTAAGGTTTTTAGAGTTCATCTGCAGCCTTTGTGATAGAATATAAATAAAACTCTATAAAAGCAGCTAGTTTTATTTTATGTTTTGCCTTTTAAATTATGGTTTTTAGCTTTGTTCTATCTCTAGTCAGTTCTTGTTTTCGGCTGAATACTGCTGAAAGTACATGAACGCTAAATATGTATATTTAGGCCTTGTGTGTTGGTGAGCTGCTTAGGTCTTGTGTGTTGTTAAGCTGTTTAGGTTTTATGTATTGAAGAGCTATTTAGATCTTGTGTATTAGCGAGTTGTTTGGGTCTTTCGTGTTGGTAAGCTGTTTAGGTATAGTGTATGTATTGGTGAGCTGTTTAGGTCTTGTGCATTTTTTCATAACAAATAATATAATCAATTTTTTCTTTAGTTTCATGTATATTATTGGTTATAATAGTAATATACTTTCAAGTAGAAGTATCAGTAACATTTTCCTTTATGAAGTATTCGTATTCTGTATCTATGGCAAAGTGGCTAAGGCTATCTGCTGCCATTCTTGATTTTAAACTACTAACCAGAGGGTACACAGCTAGTGGGAACACATTCAACACTAAGGGGCTGTCTGTCTGTCTATAACAGTCCAACAGCTTAAAGTGCAGTGAATACTTTGGGAAATCGCAGGGATTCGAACAATGCTAGCCAACTCCGAGAATCCAGATCTCTACAACAGGGCCAACCCATTACCTCAATTATGAGATTGTTTTCTGTTGGTTTTTTAGTATACGGATTTATAACTAACCTAAATCTCTTGAGCTGGCCGAAGATCGAGTGAAATTATTGGGATTAAGGTCAAGATATCTTAAATAGTGAGGACAGCCAGGTCGTAATCAGGTTACATTCCGTCTAATCATTATGAGGTTTCAATTTTCTTGTGTATTTATTCATCACTGTAGACATTTTTTCTCAGTATGTTATGTAGAAGTTGGTCCATTAATTTATGTTAATTTTTAGCTATGATCTATCAAAAGTTATGAAAAGAACATAAAAAAAAGATTATATGCCTCAAATATGTCATTTTAATGCTTTATCAATATTTTATAAATAAAATATAATTTTTGTTTGTAGTTAACCACAAAGCTACTACACAAGAGTTATCTGCTGTGCCCATCACAGGTATCGAAGCTCGATTTTTAGCGTTATAAGTCCACAGATTTACTGCTGAGCCATAAGGAGCAAAAACAATTTAAGTAAATATTTTATTTCATACACTCCCAACGGTGTTGCTAGTGGAAAATTTCATATAAACAACACAATTACATCATTACGTTCTGTTTGACGTGCCCCCCAGTGGCACAGAGGCATGTCTGCGGACTTACTACGCTACAATTCGTGTTTCGATACCCGTGGTGGGCAGAGCACAAATAGCCCATTGTGTCGCTTTGTGCTAAACTTCAAACTAATAATGAACTGTTTGACATAATTTCCTCTGTTTGACTTAAACTCATAAAATCAACTTGTACAAAATTTTCGCTCCCACGTATCTGTTATCATTAACAAAATCGTCTTTGTCAGATTTTGAAAATCTAATTATGTGTGTATATATATATAAGTTCTTTTTTTGCCAACTGTTGAAATAAATGGCTTTTACTCATATTTCTTAATAGTATAAATATATACTATGTTGTTGGGCTTAGGATTCTTCTACAGTAGATGTCTGTGACTTGTTAGCGATAAATTCAACGATGAATAAATAGCACACACTTTACTTGTTTTCAAATAGTATATATAGATTCGGAACAAGTTAAACGTATGTACAACAGAGTCTTCACACTATAGAGATTACAGGCATATCATAAACACTATTTATATATAGTTCTCTTCCTTTTTCAAAAGTCCACTTAGGCCTATTCAATTACTTTAGAATTTCAGTTGACAAGCCGAACTATCTTATTACTTTCGCACTAGTATTCTGTGTGCGATTCACTTACAGTTGTGCCATGAGTTACTGTAATCGTTTGGTCTTTATTCTTCTGAAGATCCTCTGTTCCTTTTGTCAAAGTGTATCCAGGCTGATTCAATGACTTTAGAACCAAGCTTTGACGGAATAAAATTATCCTTCTTATCTTTTTTTTTTATATTGTTAGTTTCACTCTAGCATAATAATCATTAGGCCTATGTCAGTCATTAGGCCTATCACATCTACGGTACTTAACTTCACACAGCTATATTCTATTTTGCTATTATCCGTCTATTATTGTCTGTCTACTGCTTCCCGCTCATCTCACGCTATTTA
>NW_013666425.1:164466-172914 GCF_000517525.1 Limulus polyphemus
AGTTTCACTCTAGCATAATAATCATTAGGCCTATGTCAGTCATTAGGCCTATCACATCTACGGTACTTAACTTCACACAGCTATATTCTATTTTGCTATTATCCGTCTATTATTGTCTGTCTACTGCTTCCCGCTCATCTCACGCTATTTATATCTGTTTTACATAGTCGTCTGGCCACTTTCTATATTCTAGCACAAATTAGTTATTAACAAAACCTTCTACAATCTTCTGCTTTTAACTCTTATTATAACAAAACTTAAAAATAATAAAGTATTCACTCACAAATATAAATTAATCACTAATAATTAAACCAAACAGTCTTTTATATCATGACAGTCTTTCTCTTCGTGTTTTATTTTTCGTTCTAATTATCATTGTTATTTAATATATTAAACTACTAAGGTACTTAAATCTATAGTTTTCGAAGGCCGGGCGTAGCCCAGTAGTTAGTGTCGGGTTGCAGATAGAAAGGTATGGGATTCCAGACATAATGCCGCTGGACACGCTCCGCACATTCGGCTTTTGAAGCGTTATAAAAGTAACAGCAATCCTGTTATTGGTTCGAAGAGCCAGATTAAAGCATTTGTGATGGCTAGTGATGCTGACTGACTAACATCCTTATGGTCATTAGTTCAAAATTAGGGACAGCTAGAACCTCTAGGAATCTGTTTGTATGTAATTAAGCACAAAGCTACACATGGGGTTATCTGTGCTCTGCCCAACACGGGTATCGAAACCCGGTTTCTAGCGTTGTAAGTCCGCAGACATTACGCTGTGCCACTTGCAAGACTATCTGAACTGGCCGTTTAGCCTATGTATGGTTGAAAATTCCTCTTCTGTAGTTTTGTGTTTGGTAATTGAGTGAGCCATACAAAATTCATCTTATTTAGCCCACCATAACCATATATAAATATGTTTATGCAAACATACGAAAGACATTTAAAAACGCACTTTCGCCGGCTAGGTCGAGTCTTCTCTTTCTTCTCGGAGAAGGAAACACAAATGAGCAATGAAATCCTCATTTCCTTTCTACCACTTGTGCGAATACCGATTCTATCTCCGTAATTTATGTCAGTATGAGTTAGATTATATACAACAAATCAACCTTCTTCAATATGAAGTAAATCTCAACCTCTGGTATTGATTACAAATGTAACACTAGTCTAATATTTCCAGTGATAGACATGTTACTACACGTGCGTGTGTTACACAACATGATCGACGCTAGTATTTAATCTTAAGTTTATATCACATTGGGGATCGTGACTCCTTCCCCCTTTCACTAAGTCCTTCAGTTCGCCACTGTCAACTCTGTTATGCCTAGTCCGCACGTGGCTGACAGTTTCAACTGTGGAACTCCATCAAAACTAGATCCATCATAGCGTGTTTTATTAAACGTCTACTTCCCAACAGTCTCGTCAGCTGCTGTCTTGGTAGAGGTATAAGGAATAGCCATACTGTAATGTAGCGAAATATGGATAATGCCAGTGGGTGAGGGTTGGGAGGAGACAAACAATGGATACGTTACAATATCAGCTGGTCACATTTCATATATATTTGTTTTTTAATACGTAGTTTAACTTTTGACAAACAGTAAGGTAAAACCCGACCAGTTTGAAAGTTAAGTAGGACAACTGTTTTATTTATGATAATATTTAACATTACTACAGGCATTGTGTATATATATATATATTCTAGAACGGCAGTATATGTTTATCCCACATAATTAATCAAAAATATCACCTTTAATCAATGCACATATGGAACTACTTCAAAATCGTATACATCAGATTAGTAGAGTCACTGACACATGTCGCAAAGTGTTTGACATGCGTTCGGTAAATCAAGTCAAGAACCCAGCGTCATAAGTAAGGTTAATGACCATCTTAAATATACAGATTATGTAATGAGTTGTATCTCGAATCTAATCTTGAAGTCATTTTATTTAAAGATGACATTTTATTAATTTAAGATTGTTATATAACTAATTGCCCTATGCATCTGAACGAGTATTGTCCTAAAAAAGTCTTAGTTATCATGACGTTTACACTAAAGTTAGTTCACTGTTTTCCTTCAAGTTAACCCTTATGAACGTCCAGCTTTCGTTTTGTAAAAAAATAATTTTTTATTATTTAAACTCTTCAGAGGTTGATGTCTAGCATTATCAAATTATTTTAATTAATTGTTAAGATTATTTGTAATCAATTTTCCTACATGATACATATCTTTTAAATCAATAGATTTTATGGTGTGAAATAAATCTTAGAAGTGCACAGAAGACATTAATGAATAAATGTGTGAATCACTAAAACAGATACAGATGTGACACCTAAGAAATGTCTTTGTGTGAAACTTAGGTTACTGAAATTTTTATATGCGCAAAATCTTGCTGTGCATTTTCATTTCAAGACATTTAGACTAAAAGCAATTAAAAACTGATGTTATATTATGTACATATTTTATTATCATAGATTATATATATATATTTCAACTTATTTTCAGATGTAAAATGTTTGTGTAAATTTTAAGCTCAGAAATCTGAACCATAAATTACCAATAATCACAGAAACTGTATTAAATTATCAAACCCCAGTCAGAACAAATTGTTTGACATACAGATTTGTTGTAAACTGCAAACTATCCTGCAAAACGATAAACCCATCTCTACAGGTATTGTATGACTCTATGTTTCAACTAATAATATTTAACTTATGTATAATTTCTTGAACTGTTTTACTATGCTTGAAATATAATTCACTTAAAGACTTAAAGATATTGTAATTATGATCACCAGTTGCCAAGCTTGTTTCATGTAGAATAAATTTGGGACTAAATACAAAATGATTTTAAGATTCCAAATCCACCTTAAAAAATTTGTTTGGTTTCTTTTTAAATTCGCGAAATAATTGAAGGCTATCTGCGCTCGCCATCCACAATTTGATTATTCTTGGACTACTCCTTTACCAATGAATGGTGGGATTGACCGTCACATTATAACGCCCCCACGACTGAAAGGGAGAGCATGTTCGGGTATGTATTTCGAACTCGCGACTCTCAGATCGAGAGTCGAGCGCCCTAATCAACAGGCCTAGTTAAAATAAGATAATTCTATATAAACTGTTTCTACCAGTGATATGAGGGAGTGTTAAGATTTATTTTTGTAAGATTGATATTTTAAAATGTATATTCCATCTTAAAACTGATGCAAGCTACACGCATCAGTTAGCATTACCAACTTAAAGTAAGATTCCATCTGTCTGTATATATACATATGTGTGTATGTGTATATAATGCAACAATGACGTTCTCTTTGATTTGTTATAGCCTTTTTGAAAGAGTTCTAGAATTGAAAAAAAAAAGTGGTTCGCTTTAAATTAACACTGCTGTGGATATGTATATATATAAAAATATATCATAGACTTGGTATCGATAAATATAAACTCCATCTTACGACAGTTCAAATACTCAAACGGAAACTAGGATGAATCAGTGCGTTAGTTGGTGATTTCATTTTTAAGTATTTCTATGAATTATTTAAACTGTATCATTTGATTATATATATTAGATGTATTCGAATTACTTAAAGAGTTTGGTAAAATAGATTAATTACCCTTTTGAGTTCTCGTCACACTATTGGACGAGCGTAGATATATAACGTACTTACAAATCTGACTGATATCCTCAAGAGAACCGACAATTGGAGATTAAGTGGTAATACGTGATTTAGACCTATTTGGCATACGAGTAATTCGTAAAAACTGTCTTGTGAATGTATATTTCAAAGAAATAGTTCGTCAATAAAGACAATTTGTTGAGGCAAATAGAGTGGATGTAAACCAAGTGTCAATACTTTCAAACTAGTTCAACACAAAGGTGACCAATGTTAGTGAAGGCCAAGAAAGTTTGCCAGGATAACAATTAGTAAAATAAAAGCACAATAATTTACGATATCCCAGCGGATGTTAAACAAGTGTCAACACTTTAAACTAGTTCAACAAAAAGGTGACCAAGAATGAGAAGAGATACGGTTAACGAGAACCAAGAAAGCTTACCAGAATAGCATTTTCCATTTTCAAAATAGAGAATCAATAAAAAAATATATATACTTATTTGGACTTAATAAGCTGATGATAATTTTCTTTTGGTAATGATCCTGCATGGGGGACTTTCGTGTATAAGACAAAACATCAGTCTGTATAGCATGTAGCTATATTTTTAAGGTGGTTTATTTGCATGTTTGGAATTAATGTAATTTTTTAACGATGTGCCCACTAATGATATAGTTTTTTTTCAACACTTATATAAACATTTCATCAACTTAAATCTTGATCTTGTTTTCCATGCAGAGATTGATCTACAATGCTTATTCATATGCACATATAAACATCCTTATTTAGTGAAGTAATTTTATACTTGTTCACATTGATCTAATCTTTGAACATGTGATCTCATTATTAGCATAAAAAATGACACGTTTTACTGTAAGCATTACCGCACTTTCAAGATAGTTAGGGCATCGAAGAAGAAAAAGTTCAAAAATGACAAAAGATAAAACTTAGAAGCTCCTTGCGCTGGGCGGATACATACTAGTATCTAACTGTCTCCACTTACATATATATATACCCGGAAATGATTGCATCAGTTTTAAATCAGCCTTAAAAAGTGGGAACTTCCTCATTTGAACAGGTGCTGAAGAGAAAAGCAAGGCTTTCAGCGTGATAACATGTCCTTTAAATGCACATATACAATTGCCTCTTTATCACAAAAGGATCCGTATTACTTATCTCCATAGACTTTCTTATTTCCTCTTTTACCCAACCTTTTAATTTTATATGATGAATCATCAGAGTATAGACAGATTCTGTTGTATAATTAGTTATTATAAGTTATTTATCTATGTAAATAACAAGATACCAATACTTGATACTTTATGAAACAGATGAAATCTATCTATTAATCCAGACATTTTTTTATTGTACCTAAACGCTGAAACTATACAGATGACACTTTAATAATACCACACACGTTCATGTCTAAATATTTTTGTAATTTTTCAACTCTCGTGGTTACTCCCCTGACACTGTGTTTTTCTGGATATATGTTTGTGAAAACCACATAACGTTGTTTGAACAATTTATGTACATATAATACTTTTTTTTTCAAAGTACGCTAGAAATGTTCAATCCCTACCTATTTGCTCCATTTTAGAACGGTTCTGGTAGACAACGCTCATTTAATTACTAATCTACTTTTTGTTGAACATTTTCTTCGTTGAGCCTACACAGTCGATTAATTATAATTATTTAGCTTCTTAGAATATTTATAAGTTAAAGTTATCATTCAGTTAAAGCTAGTTTGTTGTTTGTTATTAAGCACAAAGCTACACAAAGGGCTATCAGTGCTCTGCCCATCACGGGTATCAAAACCCGGTTTGTAGCAGTATAAGTCCGCAGACACATTGCCGTTCCACTGGGGAGCTCACAATATTTAAGAGTCAGAGGACAAAAATATCGTAAAAATTCTACCAGCAAACATGTTTGTATTTTCAACATCAACTTCACACTAGATGGCACTGGATTAACAAAGGTACTATAAAGAAACTAAACCAACTTTTACCTCGCGAGTAATAACAAATCGTTGTTCTATAAAGAACAAGCCATTAATATTAAGATAAGTGCGTGTTGTGAGGTTCATGTAGCAATATGAATTATTATAAAGATTTAAATAAAATAGACCCGAGTCAAAGTACTACCCACACGATACAGAAGGTGTGAAAGCTACATATTTCAGTAACTATTTTAAATAGACGCATATCTTTAACACGTGACCAGTTTATATAAACACTAGGAAGGCTATAACATACATTTGTTCTGGTAAAGTTCGATAAAAATAGAATAGTACTTGATTTTAGGTGAGCATAATCATAAATTGATGACCAAACGATATTTTATTCTGAATACTATAATTTTGGACAATTCACTTCTCACACTTGTAGGAGCGGAAGATACATGTGTGAGTAATTGGTTCATTACCTTATAACTTAGTTTGAAGAAGCAGTCCGCATTTACTTTCAAACACACTGGTTCTGCATTAAAAATAACCCGATTGTTTGACCAGTTTTCGTTCAGTAGTGAGAAGTTTCAGGTCAAATAGTTCAACATTCTAAAAATTCACATATAAGGAAAACATAGACATAAATAGTCAGACGAAGAGAAGAGTGTCTTAGAGTAAAGCCGAGCTATGTGAAGTTGACCTGTGACTCAAATTAGTACCACTCGGACTGAATTTGAAAAATTGACAAACGTAATTGACAAGGTTTTGTCATCATCATGTACTTGTCGAAACGTTGTACATTTGCTGTTATGTTAAACTTATGTTAACGTTTTTTCTTCATTACCCATTCAAGCCGTCTCCAGCCATTATCAAAGTCTCAAAGTGGATTCCTCGTCACCGAATTTGAATACATGGGTGTTCTTGCACAGTGTTATTTATATTCAAACAAATAAAATATCTTCATTTCACAACATAGACATAAAATTCAGTAAACTGTATATTAAAAATCCCCTTACTCACAGTGGCTCAGCAGTAAGTCTGGAAGCTTATAACAATATATTCGGGTTTCAATACTTGTGGTGGACTTCTATAACTTTGCTCTCAACAGCAAACAAATAAAACGGATTTCCAAATGTTATTAACATGTGAGGTGGTACTTTTTTTACATATACTTTCTTAATATTAAATCGATTCATGATTTCACGAATTAAAAACCTAACAGTGATTTTATTGAAACTAAATTCCAATCCACATTTAATTTAATCTTAATTCAATTCCATATCTTTGTCTAACCTAAATATTATTGTAGTTTTCCTGTAGAACAGAAAATAATGTGTATAATTAGCCACTACAATCGAATAGAAACCTGTCCTGTTTAGAAGCTTTAAATTTTTGTATATTGATTTAGGGCAAAAAGTACGTTTTGCCAATTTTTGATATAGAATTGGCTTCACTAACTTGTGGGTTGATTTTTAGCTCTAACCTATAATACAGTTAGGTTATTAGCTTACTTTTGATAAGAAGTTATTGTAATATCCTATGAAGAGAATTCGCAAAAAGATAGAAAAAATCATGAACGACAAGCTTAATTTAATTTATTTTTAACCCAATTTTAAACTTGGCGCTTGAATACAGACTAGAACTAATCAGCCTCTAAAATGAATTTAAGCTTAAACTTCTAGACACGAACTTTGTTTCTAGATGCAAAATAATAAAAACGTATTGTTAGAAATAAAACGTAAACACAATAACAATGAACTACAATATTGTCCGTAGTGAAACTAAGAAAATTGGTCTCATATAACTATTGATTAACTCAGTATGACTGTTATTTGTAAAACTGCCTCCATTCAGGTGGGCCGAGTGTGTGCTAAAATCGTTTTTGCAAAACAATTCTTATCCATTAAGAATTCTTAGACTTTATTTTACTGGTAGCTCGTCGTCTATCGGACAAAGTAACAGGCATATCTCTTTTGTCATGCTTGTTATAATAGAAGTTTAAACCATCACAATGCACTGTAAAAAAGGAATCTGTATTTTTCTTTTCGTTTTTCTGATGCTGGATATTAAAAATCACCAATATGAACAATGCACGAACTTTGACTTAGATTCTTATTGTAACACCGGTTACAGTATTGTAGAGATACGTTATATCGATACGCTGACAGTACTTTTAAAACTTGAACTATTACAATTCAGAGGCACAACTTATGAAAAAACGAGTTATTAAAGTTAGCTAACTTGAGAAGTAATTACATTAACGAAAACAAAACATAATTACAGTTATTTGGCAATGAACAAGGTCTGGTTAAACCAAGATAATACAAAGAAGGTAGTCATAGGGCTGCTTAATCATCACAACTTAGTGACATAGTTGAACATCAACTAGGCTTAGCGTTACCAATCATGTTTCAAGTATATATTAGTAGCTATACCCTTCTAGCTATATCGTATATTTAAATACATTCTTTATAGTTTTTACAGTAAGCTAAGGAAAAGAATCTGGAAATGTTTTCAAATGCTTTCTATCTATTAAGATATAATTAACTAGCCAGTATCCGGTGAAGATTCTATGTTTTCTCAACGTTTCATCTTCATGAAGAGAAGTAGCCAGTATCCGGTGAAGAATCTATATTTTCTCAACGTTTCGTCTTCATGAAGAGAAGTGGCCAGTATCCGGGGAAGATTCTATATTTTCTCAACATTTCGTCTTCATGAAGAGAAGTAGCCAGTATCCGGTGAAGATTCTATATTTTCTCAACGTTTCGTCTTCATGAAGAGAAGTAACCAGTATCCGGTGAAGATTCTATATTTTCTCAACGTTTCGTCTTCATGAAGAGAAGTAACCAGTATCCGGTGAAGATTCTATATTTTCTCAACGTTTCGTCTTCATG
>NW_013666425.1:173802-175957 GCF_000517525.1 Limulus polyphemus
AAATTGCTAACTATCAGCTTTAGCTTTAAAGTAATTGTGAACTATCAGCTTTAGCTTTAAATTATTTCTTAGCCATCACTTTTGAAGATAAATCCTTTGGTAAAAATTACATTTTTGTTTTAAAATGATTAATGACTACCATTCCCTGGTTTAAGGCATTAGTTCAATACCACCTTCATAGTTAGCTTTCACCTGCAGGTTTTACTGACTTTAAAACTAAAACATTTAGGTTTAATTAAATTGATTACTATATAATGCATTCAAACTCCTTTAACATCCATTTAACATCTTAATATTTAAACCACTTAGTATTTAAACAATTGAAGGGCTGTCCGTCTGTGAAACTTTATTATTTATGGATAAATCATTTACTATGCATCATCTTTAAGTTTAGAATACTCGTTTGTTAACACTTTAAGATTTACAGTATTTTTTTAAATATCATTCCAACGTTTAATTAACTTGTATATGAATAACTTACATTTAAAAATAAGGCATTTTGAAATGTTTGCATTTAAATGACGTTTTAACCATAGCTTAGTGGTTTACGTAAAGTTCTTAATTAACAACATAAAGTTTTGTTAGCTTACGATATAATATCTCCAGGTTTGAATTACTCGTTAACTATCGCCTTCAGCTTTCATTCCCTTCTTTATTAACAGGTTGAGTAAGTAATAGCTTGTACTGCAAGTTTAACTTGCTAATTATCTATATATTCTTAGGTTTAAATCACTTGTGAGCTTTTGGGTTATTGCAATCCTGCTTGATAGCTTATCGACACTATTTTTGTTTAAGTTCTAATGTGTCTAAACTATTTACTTTAAATAACTTGTCAGTTACCTCCTGTTAACTAAGAATTTCATTTTCAAAAACAGTTAGTCTTCACCACCTTTATTTTTAAACCTCTCTTGCAAAGAACTCTAGGTTTAATTAATCTTCTGCTGGCTATAACTATAAACGCTAATTATGTAAAGATAAATCCTAGTTTCCAGTAAAATATTAAATGTCAGTTTCAGCATTAATTAAAATCCGAACTATTAGATTTGTATTACATGAAATTTCTATCTACTAATCATCAAGTTACAAAAATATAATAGGCTAGCTGCAAATCAATTTCTGGTTAATCTAACGTGAAACTTATTACCCTCTAATGTAATAGGCTTAATAGTTATCACCTTCAGGTCTTAACGCTAATGTTAACAATTACTTTCATATTACATTTGTAGCAACCATCGATTGACCTAATATGGATTCTAGTTATATCCTTCCAAATTAATTTTCTTTTATTTGATGTAGTATCGTTATTTACAAACGTTCTAGTAGAAGATGCAATTAAGTGTTTCGAAAATCATTGTTACAAAATAAAACTTCAGCCGTCGAAACTATAGATATAATTAATCTAACAAAGGTGTGTGTAAATAATCCATTTTTTTTTCATATTAACGGTGTTTTTTATAAACAAAATGAAGGGTTAGCAATGGGATCCTCCCTTTCACCATTGTTATGTGACGTATATATGGATGTATTTGAAACAAAAGCCATAAATGGTGCAACATGTAAACCTGATGTTTAGATTAGGTGTGTAGATGACACATTATTGGTGAGGAAATATGGTAAAAAGGCATTAACAGAGTTTCCAAACTATTTGTATAGTATAGAACCTTCTATATAAATTACTTATGAAATTAAGAAAAATAATAGTTTGCCTTTTTTATATGTATTGGTAAAAAAGGAATGAACAAGGGAATTTAGAAACATCTATTTATCGGAAACCTTTTTTTGGTTCTTATGCCACCACACCAGGAACCATGACATACTGAAACACACAAAATATCTGTATTTTACATTTATGTTCGTATAATTTTGACGATATACACAAAACAAGAGGACTTAAAAATGAGTTGTTATTAATAAAATATATAGTAGTTGAAAGAGGATTTAACCCAACTATTGTAGATAGAGCAGTTAAGAAATTCGTTAATGTGGTAATAATTAATCAAGCTATTACCTTAAATCCGAGTTACGATCAAATTAAAATGGAATGTTTAGTGTTACCATATGTTTCAGGTTTAACTTCTAGTTTATTTAAAGTGTTTTAAAAAACAACAGATCTTTTACCCCATAACTAAACCGATAAATAAGGTAAAATAAATTT
>NW_013666425.1:176744-193369 GCF_000517525.1 Limulus polyphemus
GACTCTTTCTTTTATTATTATTGTTTTTTAATAACTGTTTGTTTTGTTTGTTTGTTTTGTAATTAAGCACAAAGCTACACAGTGAGCTATCTATGCTATGCCCACCACGGGTATCGAAACCCTTAAATCCTCTTTCAACTGCTGTATATTTTATTAGTAACAACTCATTTTTAAGTCCTCTTGTGTTGTACATATCTTCAAAATTCTATGAATATAAGTGTAAAATGCTGACATTTTTTGTGTTTCAGTATAAATTATATGATTCTTGGTGTAGTGGCATAATAACAGGAAAGGGTTGTTAATTGTGTATCGATTTTTATGTTTCTTATTCACTGTTTTACTGAAGGAGTCTAGTAAATTGGCCAGTCAGTTTAAAGCATTCTTTTTTTTTTTTTTGTAAAAATAGAATAATTCGAAAACATGTTTTTATGTAACAGTCATTTCAAATTAAGATAGCGATCATTTGATTGTTATAAAGTTTAGAAACTTATTTTTGAGATATAAAGCCCCCAGTGACTTTAGCGGTAAGTCTGAATGTTTTAACGCTAAAAACCGTGTTTCTATACCCGCGGCAGTCACACCATGAATAATAAACAGTTATTAAACGCCCCCCCCCCCAGTGGCACAGCGGTATATCTGCGGACTTACAACGCTAGAATCCTTAACGGTATATTATCTTTAATATTACATAAATTTGTTTTACCTTATTCATCGGTTTAGATATGGAGTAAAATATTTGCTGTTTTTTTTTAAAACACTTTAAATAAACTAGAAGTTAAACCTGGAACATATGGTAACACTAAACATTCCTTTTTAATTTGATCGTAACTCGGATTTAAGGTAATAGCTTGATTAATTATTACTACATTAGTGAATTTCTTAACTGCTCTATCTACAATAGTTGGGACATATCTCATGTTCTGCTATGACTGAATTTTCAGTTCTTTCATTTTTTACACATATCTCATGTTCTGCTATGACTGAATTTTCAGTTCTTTCATTTTTTACACATCTCTCATGTTCTGCTATGACTGAATTTTCAGTTCTTTCATTTTTTACACATCTCATGTTCTGCTAAACGGTATTTTAAATTACGTTTTGTCAATCAAATATAAACACATTCACGTTCAGTTGTATAAATTCCAGCTTTTTACATGACTGAATTTTCAGTTCTTTCATTTTTTACATCTCTCATGTTCTGCTACAGTTCTTTCATTTTTTACACAAAAATTCAGCCATAGCAGAACATGTACAAAAAAACAGAACTTAAAATATTATGGGAAAAAAACAGCAATATTGGCCCAACCTAAGGGTGTTAGAGCCAATAATATCCTCGAATCTTCAGATCATGAATATCTGTGTAAGAATGTGCGATTTATCCAGAAATCACACAGATCACATGATCTAACTAAGAAGAAATAAATATTACACTTATGGCTTGCAAGTTCAATCCTGGTGATGACGTGATAAACGTAGAAACATGCAGAGTCCACATTTTAGAAATGTTTTTAATAGTGTATAGATTTAAGGTATATTTGTACTTAACCATTGATAACTCAGTTGAATATTAAAACTATCGAGAACCCAGATGATTAGGTTACCATTGTCCTCTTAGCTCAACATGATAACCATTGAGGACTCAGCTGCTTATGTTAACCATTGTCCCCTCAGCAGAACATGATAACCACTAAAGACTTAGCTGATTATGTTAACCATTGCTCTCTCAGCTGAACATGATAACCATTGAGAACTCAGCTGATTATATTAACCATTGTTCCCTCAGCAGAACATGATAACCACTAAAGACTTAGCTGATTATGTTAACCATTGTCCCCTCAGCTTAACATGATAACCACTAAGAACTCAGCTGATTATGTTAATCATTGTCCCCTCAGCTTAACATGATAACCACTAAGGACTCAGCTGATTATGTTAATCATTGTCCCCTCAGCTTAACATGATAACCACTAAGAACTCAGCTGATTATGTTAACCATTGTCCTCTCAGCTTAACATGATAACCACTAAAACAATGGTTGCCATAATCAGCTGAATTCTTAGTGGTTATCATGTTAAGCTGAGAGGACAATGGTTAACATAATCAGCTGAGTCCCTCGCAGCTGAATACGGTGCGCTAATACCTTGAGTCATACTGAATAATATTTCATTTTATGCTTCCATTTGTTTTTTCCCATTGGGTAAAAATTGCTGCTAGGTAGCGTGTGAAAAACCATTTAAGACTCAATCGTCTACAAATAAGTGAATTAACTTCAGTTTAGACCTTCCCACATGAGGTTTTCTATATGAATATTCTGTCTGCTAGCCATTAAAAGTGACTTCTAGAAACCTCTCCACATACAACAGACTACAGATGAGCACTGACTTTTAAATGTTTCATTAAAATGAATGACGCAGAAAACAGTAAACGACTACTAGAAAAGCGTCCAACTACAGATAACATTATAACTTCGAAACACATTGCAATGATCATTAACGCTCAGCGACTTTCATACACAGTCTGTTGAGTTTCATAGTTAATGTTTGTTTGTTATAGATCCTTCGTGGAAGATACATAAAGGGATATCTGCACATAGCTGTCCCTAACTTTAAACTAATAAACTACATAGAAGGTAGCTAGTTAACCTTACCTACCACCAGCTCTTGAGCTGCTCTTGTTTGAACGAATAGTGACACTTGATGATCATTCTTGTAGCGCACTCCCCATCGTGAGTGCGCTACAAAAATGATCATCAAGTGTCACTATTCGTGAGCGCGTTTTTGTTCTTGCAGCAAGGGAACGCAAATCATGAATCACTGGATCCACAGTTCGGGTACACTAGCCACTATATAGGAAACACCAGGCTCTTCACTTAAATACTAAGTATCATTCATCATAGTTTAATTTGTTTGTATGTTATTAAATACAAAGCTACACAATGGGCTGTCTGTACTGTGCCCACGCTGGTATCTGAGCCGAAATTTAGCGTTATAAGTCCTCATACTTGCCACTGAGCCGCCGAGTCCCGCCCAAATAATCTATGTTAACCATCTGGCATCTAAATTGAAAAAAAAAAAGATGTTTCTGAAAATATTGAAAATAGAAGTTGATTAGCCGAAAAAGTATGTCTAGAATGAAAGTTATCGTACGGGCTAATTGAAAATTTTCAGGCTTCTCAGTGCTTGATTATTAGGATGCATTATCACATATTTTATGCAACAAATGTGTTTTTAGTATATTCGTAATCGACATGATGTTCCACAGAAATTATATTGTATATTTTTACACTAACATTTATACTAATTTATTCTTTAATCAGAAATTTCGTTTTGATAATTGATAAAAAGTTACATACGGTTTTATGTGAAAACTAACTATAAGACATTTTTTGCACAGAAATTTCCTTTTTTGTAACCAAACGTTATGATTTTGATGGATTATGAAGGTTATCTAACAACAAGTAAAGGGCTGGGGATAATTATTTATAGCCAAGATACACTTTTCAACTGTGAAAACAAATTATTTTTGTTTCCTCACTTTTAACATACCTCAGTTTGTTAAAGTTTCTTGAAAATATTGTTGCAAAAAAACAAGAACAACAAAAAACTAGAAATGCAAAGACATTATAGGAAAGAAAGGTGACAAACGTCTTAAAAAAAAACAAATGGATAAAAACGAAATGCCATAATGAGTTTACTCTTATAAGTGAAACTTCATATATATAGATATAATCAGTAAAATTGAATATATTAACATTTTCATTAACACCTTAACATATCCGTTGTTTACAACTACAGAAGCAAGCATTTGTGGTTTCCTGGAAGTAATTACCAGGCTTCATTACATCAAAACTTCTCGGTATACAGCCATCGTTTTATATTTCTATCTAGCTTGAGTTTACTCACTTTTGTTAAGTACACACGTCACTCGAGTGTACATTAAACTACTCTAAATTAATACAAGTCTTAATAAAGCGGCTCATTTCTGCTGATGTCGAGCTAAAATAATTATTTAATTTGAGATCTTGAGTTTCTTTTTTTAAACGTTTATCGTTCTTTTTAACAAAGATAACTTTCGAACACACCAGTTGTAGCTCCCCATTTATCTGAATCTCTCTTCTTTAACTCTTTCGCTAACAAGTTTATAAAAACCTCGCCTAGTGGCATGCTATATTTTAGATACACAGTGAAGTACAAAAAGACACATGCTTTAATAATTCATTATTTATCAGACACTTTAAACTGGTAAACTTTGTGGAGTTGTGGGGGGTGGGGATAATAGCCTTTCTGTATGATTGTTACAGTTCCAAAATCACTTGTGGCTAATATCACACTTTTAAAGGCTAAAACAAAAGTTGTATACCGTGTTTCATATATGTGTGTTCATGGAAGTACTCTAGAGGAGAACGTCTGAAAGTCTGAAAAAATACAGGCTAAAACAAAAGTTGTATACCAGTTTTCATATATGTCTGTCCATGGTAGTATTCTAGAGGAGAACGTCTGAAAGTCTGAAAAAATACAGGCTAAAACAAAAGTTGTATACCATGTTTCATATATGTGTGTTCATGGTAGTACTCTAGAGGAGAACGTCTGAAAGTCTGAAAAAATACAGGCTAAAACAAAAGTTGTATACCATGTTTCATATATTGTGTCATGGTAGTACTCTAGAGGAGAACGTCTGAAAGTCTGTAAAAAATACAAACTAGCAATGGTTAATAATATTTGCTCGAATGTATTCTTAATTTTAATACGCATAATATTTTCTAAGTATAAATATAACATTGTTGGTTCACGGAGACGCAAGTTTTGCTGGTGATTATTGCTGTACTTTTGATATTCTCGAAACAATAAGTTTGTTATTCACAAATGTACTTAATATGCTTCAAGATAATATTATTAACATCATTATTATCGTCAAGAGATATCACTTATTCCGTTGTTACAAAATAATCGGTGACTGTTAACAAACGATCCTGGTTTCACAATACAATACTTAGAAATATTCTTATTGAAAACATACATATGTACCGTTTAATTTGCGTGAATTTCTACTAATTTCAAGATGTAATGTTTCCGTGATGTTAAAAAAATGTGCTTACCAGCTGAATTTACTTAATTACATGAACTATATCTACCACAAAGACATCATGAAACCACTTAAAACTGTTTGATTCTTTTTTGTGTTGTAAACTACAAGGCATGTTGGGATACGAAGACATTCATGAAGACTTAGAAAGTTGTTTAACAATTAACGATGATAAAATGAATAATTTGTTATCTAGCACGCAACCAGCAGTGAGTTGGAACTTTGTAAAATAATTGAAATTAAAATATGCTTATCGTTTAAATTTAAAATTCAAGAAACTACTAATAAGAATGCACAGAAAATTATAGATCACATGTCTATTAATGTATACAATAAATATCAATATGACGAATAAGTATGATGTCAATGGGAAAACTACTAATAAGAATTCACAGAAACCTATAGATCATACATCTTTAATATATGCAATCAATATAGATATGAATAATAAATGTGATGTCAGTTGAAAAAATAATCTCGATTTATTTTGTATTTGATATTTACAAAGAAGACTGGTAAAGGTTCAACTGTTGTGTTGCACTTTGTTACCAGTTGTTTGTGGTTCTACGTTCTATGATAACTTGAAAAATAAGTGCGTGATTTCTTTCCAATTTCCAGTTTTATATTATTTCCGTCAGATAGTATTATGATGAAATGCCAAAGTCTTTCTTATTTTCTTATATGATCGGAGAATATCGTGGTCTAATACTCGTAAAATATAACTTAAATAGTTCTATAGAATTGTTACAGTTGCAATGATATATACGTTGAACTTAGGCCTGTTTATTATTAACTAGAACATGAAATGTCGTCAATAATATGCTTAGAAGTGGCGTGCAACAAGAACATCAAAATTTATACTGAAGATCTTGGAAAGTCTTTTCCTGGCGCCCCCAGTGGCACGTCTGCGGACTTGCAACGCTAGAAACCGGGTTTCGATACTCGTGGTGAGCAGAACACAGATAGCCCATTTTGTAGCGTTGTGCTTAATTAGAAACAAACAAACAAACTTTACCTGGCCTAACTTAAGATCAACTCAACAACCAGAGTGTGACTGAACTTTGAAGTTTGCTAAATGTAGTAAGCTTATAAAACCTATTAAAAAGGATATATAAGTTAAAATGTTAAACATATATTCGACGTTTTGACATTTGTATCGCCAGGAACAACAAAAAGGTGGTTTCTTTGTCGTTAAACACAATCAAACAAAAACGGAAACACCTGTTTTAATTTTTAATAATATCACTTTTCACAATTTCACACGAGTTTTATGATCTCTTGAAATACCTTCTTTTTATTTGTTAGTATACCTATCAATATTTCAAATATATATAGTTTCTGATATTCTCCTATTAAAAGTCAAAACGTTTTAACGAACGTTCGGCCAACGTATAAAACCAAATTTACTGGCTACAAACTGAATGCCCGTCATACGACGGGAAATAATGGTTAATTTTTCTTCTCAAAATTATGTGTACATAAATGTTTTCTGAACATGTTTCCTAAAAATTAAATATAATATATTAACAATATATGACCATCCTATTTTTAGTATTTCACAAAAAACAATTTGATCATCTTTTAATATTGCTTGATTCACATTTTGACTTCTGTATGTTTTAAGTTATGTTTAAATGTTCTTCTTGATAAATCCTTATAGATTAAAACATGAGTAAAAACCTATTCTTAAAAAAATGCCCAAATTAAAGCGCGCTTCTTCAGCTAGCAGGCTAACGAAGCCAAAACCACGAATTCATAATAAAATTCACTGCATTTACCATCACAGTTAATAATTTGCAGGGTCATACAGTTGACCAAGTAGGAATATGTCAAAATTGAAATGTGCTGCAGGTAAAACATGCATGTTATTATAAAATTGTAGCCGAGGGTTCCGATTGGACAAAATTTGGTGATGTTGCGTCATGTGTCTCCTTGACAACCAACCAAACGTAATGGAGATTTTCAACCAATGATTATGATTTTTATCCGCCAGCAATACCAAGCGTAGGACACACACATATACCCGATTCGATTTTATTACTCATCATGATCTCTACCTACCTACCCTCAAATCTAATTATATTCCCAAAGTAGCGCATTGTCCGATTTGTATATATACGGGTGGAAGAATTTTAAAATGACAAACTTGTTTGTCGCGACAGAAAACGCCGTCGTTTCGTGCAAGTTGCAATCGATCGGTACCGCAACGGCCTAGATATCGGGGTGACAGACTGACGGCTTTTCGTCTTTATATAGTAGGTGTAAACGTAAGAAGTCCGTGAAAGGTGCTGTTAAAAATTATGGAAGCTGTACGTACCAATAGAAACTTTAAAAACAAAACAAGTTAATGAGAAAACATTGGAATATCCTATTTGCTTGAGCCAGAAATGCAGTTGTCTTAAACAGCTTAACCTCAATTAGTTGTTGGGCCAACATATCCTAAACGTAATTTTAATTATTCATTTGAAATGTTATCTCGTCCGTCATTTTTGTTTTTATTTCTAAACATTATTCTACATTGATACCATCTAATTCCTTGTTATTCTTAATTGAGCGTTTCTGGATGCAAGATTAGTGACATCTTATTCACCAAGCTCATAAAAAGGAGAACTCGAAACGCTTAATTTCTCTTTAATTTCAGTTTTCATTATTTCAGTTTAACCGGTTTCAGGGAACAGTTTCCGTTTGTGCCTAGCTAAAGCAAAATATATCGTTTCAGTTAAGTTAAAGAAGTAGATCTAGTCGTGAGAAAAGAGACACTAAAACAACCTTACTTGATAATAGATGGGTCTATGTAAAGAACTGTTTCGTTCCTTTACTTCGCTATAAAACTGGTGGTTGTAGCTGTGTAGTTTTATACTCTCTTATGAAAGTCTTGACTTTATCACCATATGTGCTACAGGCAATATTAATTTCAAAAAAGATCAATTTTTCTAACCTTGGTAGACAATCAAAACACCGAAGGTTATTTCTTTTTCACCTTTACATAACAGTTCCACAACCCCATTTTGTCATATTTTGTCAGGTTCAAGATGACTAAATCACTAGTTTATAGTTGTACGTGCCTTGTATATTGCTCAACTGTATAAAATATATGTTTCTATTCATTTTGTAAAACCGTTAGTATAGAAAAATCACTTTTGTGAAATCAGATAACGAACGTTTTTTTTTTAGACATTATCTTAAATCAACGTGATAAATGTCTGCTTTTCAGCAACTGGCAGGTACATTCCAAACCAGAAACTGTATATAAATTGCTTAACCATAACATTTATAATTGTTCATTTGAGGCATTTTAGACTTTAAAGTGTAAATCTTGTGTTTTAAATGAAATATAAAACCTATGTATAAAAAATAACATACAGGTCAATGACCTACTAACAAGCTATAAATAATTTGGCAATTGTCTTGTAATTCACTCCCGAGGATGACGTTGTAACGTCGAAACATGTAGAGTCGTCAACTTTTTGAAGGCCATAGATGGGCCTAAATAAAATGTTTTTAATTGTGTACCAGTTTAACGTTGAATATTATTTATGATTTTAACCTGTTTCAGTATTTGATTGGACTGAAATCCTATCTAATGAATCAATATTCAAACAATCGGAGATGTCATTACTTCTAAATACATGGTAATACGAAAACGTAATCCAGCAAATATTTTTGTGAGCTTAGCTTACAATTTCAGTTCTATTAACACGTTAAATTATAAGAAAGAACTTTACAGTTTATAATATTTCAAAAAAAATTAGTTCGTAAATAGTTACTTCATATAGTGAATACACACAAAGAGGTTAGTTTTATAAACTTCATATAGTGGATACACACAAAGACGTTAGTTTTATAAAAATTTTATATGAGTGCATATAAACATCATTTCAGTTAAGTTATAGCAGTAGATTTAATAGAATACGTACGCAATCTCAAATTAGCTGGAACTTAGAAAGTAATTAAAATGAGTTTATCGTGACTGTAATGGCGCCAAGACGAGATGTTATAGTTATATGTTTATTTCACAATGAATTCACGACCATTCAACAGTGTAAGTATGCCATGAGTAGGCTTACGACCGAATATATTTGTCATGGATCTTTCCGAGGAAGGGTATTCGTGCAGTGAGATTTTTTTATCCACGCAAGACACAACGTTTCGATGTTCACAATGGAAGTAGAAAATTTGTAAAGCAAAGCGTTTTACGGAAAAACAGAATCCAAATCCCCACCCCGATACAGTCTGAAGCAACGCTTCGATGTTCAAAGGAAAGATTATACTAGAGAACCTTCCGATCTAAAAACACCACTGAGAGTAAGCTTGGCATATCTCCTGGTACCGTTAGCAAGATATACTAAACAACGGTTTCAGTTAACAAAGGCGAACAAACAAAGAGTTGAGAATTTCAGTCACACCTCGAAACTTATGACAGTATTGACGAGAATTATAGCTGAACAAACTGAAGTCACAGCAACTAAATATGACATCACAGTTATCAGCCTCCCTGGAACAGTTCGTAGGTTACGTGCCTTTGGTGGACAGTTTTTCTATACGTGTAGTTTAAGACTGTTCACAAGTTGTTCAATAAAAACTGCTATTTTGAGCATGAGCGTTTAATCATGGCCACTAAATGACGATAAAGCACGTGTAGTATATTCACCTTCTTATAATTCATATTTTATTTATATATATATATTTATGTATTCAAAATTTGTTCTGTCTTAGTTACGGGTTTAGTCAGGGAAACAGTACACATGTGAATGACACGTTCAAAACTTTCTTAGTATTGTGGTTTTATTGTGGGGACATTTAAATATAGTATCATTTTGATATGTCATGGTAGAATGGAGAAGGTAGAATTGACCTTTCTGTGTAGGTAAAGAAATGGCGTTGCATGTGATCCGTCCTTTGGATTTGATTGGCTCTATAATTAAGTCACAAAGAGTCATTGGTTCTGTATTTGTCCTATCATCGTGCATGTGATAGTATGAATTGTCTCATCCAATCCTTGAACGACAGTCTTGTCTTGTTCAATGAAATAGTGTGTCTATATTTAACAGCCTTGCCAGTCTCGTATCTCAACTCTGCGTGACTGAAGTTTCGTCTTTGTCAATACACCACCCAACAAGCATGTATTGTGCGTATTTCATTCAACTACATGCAATATCACCCATTTCCATCAGTCAAATGTCGCTGTATTATATATATTGTCTTACCGACCATCTACAAAATATTACAATAAATAATGTGTTTCATGTTGTGCCCTGTCTATTGTCACACACCTTGAGCGTCTACATCTATATAGTTAGTTATCTACGTTGTAAGAGCTGTTTTTGTTTGTTTGTTTATTTTTGTTTTTGGCAAGGCTCTAATTGTCTATCGGTTGCCTCATCAATAACAGATTACTAGAGAAGTAATTCCAATGTCAGCACGAGATGTATATACATCATGTGATGCCAACGATGCAACATCGAAGTTTTGTATTTTAAAATAAATAATTTGAAACACAGCCGTAAACTAGACCTTAATGTCATGGTTTAAACAAAAGGGAATCCTCAATAGCCGCGGCACTTGAAATTCTTTTAGGCAGAATTAGAGTAAATTAATCTATGAGATATTTTTTTTCCTTCTTATCAACAATATTTTTGTGCGCCAGAAATACCAGCGTGGCGCGCACGTATACCCGATTCGATTTATTACTCATCAGGACCTCTACTAGTCCTCCTTCAAATTGAAATACTTTTAGATAGGATTAGAGTAAATTAATGTATGAGATCCCGGACATTGTCAAATACATCAATCGAAAGGGTTTGACCTCCTGAGTCCAAAACTGTAATTAGATCTCAAATCGGTCAATAGATGACAGAACTATGAACTAAAAGTTTGTACTTGAAAAACTCAGAGCCATTCTATGAGCTGCTATACCGTGGCTGAAAATGTAACAAAATGTATACAATTGATTGAAAAGCTTCTACACAAGTGGCTAATTTGAAAGCTCTGAACATCTGTATAGGCTCCATAGCTACTCACTCCTCGCATTTTGCTGTTATTACTACAGTATTCGCATTTAATTTGACTGATCAAAAATAAAGTACTTGAAATTCTTCGAATATTATTTTAATAACCAGTTGATACATACGTGTTCGAACAAAAATTATTTTTTTATAAACATCACCTTGTCAGTCGGGTCAATGCCAAATCCGACCAAATTATTCACCTACAGAAACACGGATTAATTGTTCTGTCGTTTACCAATAGTTGGGTTGAGAGGGGGTGATATTTATTTAGTCTGAATAAATATAGTAATGAAATCTTATTGTCTAAATGTTTCTTATAGAAGCTGGTAATTGAGAAGAAGTAGGGCTAATTGGTTATACAGAAATAATACTTCGTAACCAAATAGATCAAAGTTCATTGTCATACATACCACGCCAAAGCTTTCTCCAAAAATGTTGAAAAATAACTTTTGTTGTACTTGTCCTATTTAGGTTAACAGCGTGAAAACCTCTATTCTTTGGAAGATCATAGCTACGTAATATAAGTTCATTGTTTCAGTTGATTCTACTTCTATTGCCGAGATCGACATTCAGTTTATTAAACCAGCTGTTACAGTCCTTTTTCATAGTTTGATTGTTCTCTGTTTACGTCACATGAGGTCTCCTTATCAGCTCTAAAACCGTTCAAAGAAAACTCCCGCATTATATTCCATCATTGTTTTTTTTTGTTTCTGTTGTTTTTAAGATGTAAAAACATATTTAAACTTATCAAAAGGAAATCCGCATTAATCTAAACACGATAGTTACAGATAATGATGTCCTTTACATGAAGATACATATTATCAAAAAGTCTCTATATAAATGAATTGCACTGGTATCAATTAGTTGAAAATATTTAATGATAAAAATTATAATATCCGTGAGAGTAAGTTGTAATCGGTGCAGCAAAATATAAATAGTTATTAAAGATGCCAATAACTCCATGTTAAAGATCACTTGCGCACTCTCAGTTTGATCATACTTACTGCAGCCCATCTGCTGCCATTTCCTGTTCCATGATAAAATTACTCAGGCCAAACAGACCTTGTCAGTGGCGCCAAATCATATAGCATGTTTCATATCTATGCCTCATGCTACACTAGATTGCACAACATGAACGTGGCACGCAGGCTCTAGATTATGTGCAATTAAGGCTGCCACTGTAGTTAAGATTTAACATGCACATATACACACACGTATACATATAAGCCACTGCAGAATATTATGAAATTGTTACAACTTTATTATTGCTGTTTTAACGGTTAAAATACTCGCCTACAGGCAGTGCTGTTTACAATAGAAACTTGTAAATTAAAAAGAACAATAGCACTGTATAAATAGAAAACTGAAAACGGTAAAGAAATATGCGTGATATATAGAAAAAGGCAATGCTAGCAACAGAAGCGGGAATATGACCGGAAACACCTGGCATATTTCCTGTTAGGGAATATTCTGAACATCTAGGAACAGTTAAGTCTTCATCCGGCGTGTCATGCTGAATATGCAGATCAGTTTGGTACTAATTTATAAATAAATATATGTATACAAAAGTAAGTTTGCTTAAAATAATAATAATAAAACAAGCTTGACAACAGGAAGAAATCCTCTATGGGTAAGGAAGGTTAAATAAAGTATATTTAGTCTATTATGAAGAAAGGTAATATGCCATTTAGAGAATATATTAACAACTTTTTCCGCTCAGGAAAGTTTAAATAACTTTTGTACTCTTAGAAATTTATCATTTCTATTTCTTTAAAATGTTGATATTAGGAAGAAATTAGTTCATTCTAGGCCGTTATTTTGTATTGTGTTCTACTTTGTTTACAACGTAAAACTGTAAATACGAACGGTTCTAGATGCGTTGAGAAGGTATGTCAAATATATTCTTGACTATCTGTCGTATGATCGAATCTACTCTTATCCACTCCCTTATTCTTGACTATCTGTCGTATGATCGAATCTACTCTTATCCACTCCCCTTATTCTTGACTATCTGTCGTATGATCGAATCTACTCTTATCCACTCCCCTTATGGCCTCATGGATCGAACCCGTTCTCGATTAGGCTCATATTAGTGCATGGATCGAATCCACTCTTAGCTACCCTCATATAACCGTATGGATAGAACCCACTCTTGGATACCCTGATATTACTGTATGAGTAGAATTCACTCTTTTCTGCTCTCCAATGACCGCGTGGACTTGTCGTGACCTTGACTACATCAGAGTTCAGTTAAGTTTGATAACCATAGTAATTATCAGATTATAAATCATTTTGAAAGTAACTAGTATCAAGTGTTAATGCTCCCTAACAATTGCTGTCGAAGTCATGAAAGAAAATAAGTTCGGTAAATGAAAATGGTGGATAGTTTGGTGTCAGAGTTGATTCCTAAATTTATTCTTTATATTTTCTTGTGTTCGACTGAAAGCGGGTTTTTCAAAATGTACAGAAATGTGCTGTTTAAGCTCAGATTTCGAAAATTATGTACTCTTAAAAGACTTTTTAGATACAAACTATTTCTGCAGCTGACCACACAAAAAAAGGAATCTTGGAAAGTGATTATATCGCAAGAATGTAATATTCATAAGTGGAGTTAGTGATGACAGTATAGTGTCTTATATTCATATGTATAGTAAAAAAGTTTGAAAAAAAATAAATATAATATTTTCAGTAGATCTTGAGCCAAACCTGTTCTTAATGACTTCTTTTTTTTTTCTTTCTTACATGTCCAAACTTCAAAATGATTACGTCAGAGCCGTGTTTTTTTTCTTTCTTGTCCATGACCGATTAATGTATATTTTTATTTAACTTTAGCAGCAATATCAGAATAAAGAAAATTATCTATAAGCTGCTCTAAGCGCCAAAACACTGTGATCTATACTGAAGGCCCCATGATATAAACTTGTTTTTCTATAAGATCCTACCGGAGTCTACCCAGTGGCAGCGGGCATCAATGTGAAAAATGATGGGCTCTTATACAAAAATGAATTGTCACATTTTTAAAAGTGGGGAAGCAGTTTAGAGAGATGCGACATACTCTAACGCCCAGTATTTTAGCTAGGCTCTAGGATTCTACCTTTTTTTTTTTATTGTGGAGAATGTGAATACTTAAAAAGTGAGCACTTCTCGTGCATACTAAGTACCGCGTGAAATCCGCAGCTTAATCTCCAAGTCAACAAGGTTCTTCTGGAACACAGACGGACATACGAGCTTGCTGCCTAGCGCTAGGATATGTATATATAAACTGAATACGGCTGAGTAGGTATGCAAAGAGCACAAACATGCATAGAGGCGAAAAAAACTAAAGCGGAAAAACAGACTTACATTTGAGAATCTATCAACTTCAGCAAAGGAGTTGGTTAACTCGTTCGAAATGTAACAAAAAATATTAGAAATGATAAGAAACTATCAAATTTTCTTACCTAAAACAATTCGTACTAAACAGTTACAAGACCAATTATGTTTTTTCATCTTTGAATTTAGCATAATCGAGTTAATAAAGATAAAACATTTAAGATCTTTTTTTTTAGAGATAAGAAGTTAAAGTTTACAAGTATAGGCACAAAACATCATTTTTGCTATCAAAGAACACCACCGTTATTGGTTCTGATTTTATCGCTTATTTTTATACTTGATAAGAAATGAGTATAAAAATTTATATAAACATGAGAGCTTTTTCCAAACTTGAGTGTGCCGAATGAAAATGGATAAAATATGAAACCCCTGACCAATAAAAAAAACAGTAGCACAAAACTCGCCTTGTTTAATGATTTTAAACACAACCACGTTATCGGTGCTAGGCGCCCCTCTATGGCACAGCGGTAAGTCAGCGGACTTACAACGATAGAACCCAGGTTTCGATACCCGTGGTGGAAAGAGCACAGATAGCCCATTGTGTAGCTTTGTGCTTAATTACAAACAATCAGTGCTAGAGAAAAGTTTCTTGTTGAGAAGAAGTGTTTCTACAAAATCGCCCTTTCTTTTGTCAACTGGCTAAGTTTTCTAGAAATTTTAAGCACCAAAGAGACCAAACTCAAATTTTTGGTTCTTTAAGTCCAGCTCTAATCACTAACTTGTTTCCACACTTTTTGTATTTGTATTTGTCGTTGAATTGATTCTAAAATTATTTCTTGTGATAAAAGTATTATCTTTCTCTTCCCCACGCTTAAATTATACCAGCAGTAATTCTACGGAATTACAACGCTAAAATCCGGGGTTCGATTCACTGCGGTTAACACAGCAAGTACCCCAATGTGACTTTGCTCTAAAACAAACAGGCACTTAGTGGCACAGTGGTATGTCTTCTGACTTACAACGCTAAAAGTCGGGTTTCGATACCCGTGGTGAGAAAAGTAAAGATAGCCCAATGTGTAGCTTTGTACTTAATTACAACTAAAACTAAACAAACTTTTTTATAGAAATTCTGTCTAAGATGCTTAGTTCATAGACGGTCAAACCTTACGGGTGTTCTGTCATAAGTTCAAGTTTTCGGGCTTAACTGATTTTACCGTATTCGTGTTAATGTTGACGTATAAGATCTTTTAAACTATACTTATTATGCTACGGATAATTAAGTACCTACTGTAACTTTGTGCAAATATATTTATATGGCTTTCCGAAAATATTTAAACCTGTCAAAAGTCTGTTAGCCCATATACTATAACTAACCTAAAAATACTTTAAACTTGATTTGACCTGCCAGATGGAGTGTAGAAACGATACTCCTGAAGTGTGGCCTCTATACATATCATTCTGGTTCAAAGAATATATATATCCTCATGAGCTTTAAAGATCAGTTTTATATTTTAAAACCTATATATACGATTTATTAACCCAAGCTTAAAAGGATTAACTAATGCACAAATGTGCTACTAGATGGCGTTGTACATTATTTTGTTTTTAATACTTTTAATACACTCGAACCTGTCCAGCATCTATTAGTAATGAGCCTAGGATGGTCAACAGGGGACCATTCCGAATAATTTCGTAAGATCTAGCTGAATGAAGCTCGGTACAACTTCTAAAACGAAGATAAACTAAATATTAATGAAAAATATGACATGATAAAATCTACATGTATAATACTATGATGGTAGTAAAAATGTCATTTTTGCAAGAAGATTAAATACAAGAAGGGTGTATTTAATCTTTATTGCAGAAATGGCATTTTTACCTTGAGAGTCGCTAATGACATAATCTTATAATGTATCGTGCATCTGCTTCAAGTTCAACACTGCATCTTTGGGCTTTATTGTGCCGTTAGTTTCACAAAATATTGAAACTAATGATTTTTAAAAAACCCTTTTTATTTAACTCTACTGCTGTGCCCTTGTTTCTATGTTTCGCTGTCAATTCAGTAATCAACTGACGAATCTCTGATTCAGCTGGTATGTCAAATCGATTGAGATATCTTCGAATAAGTTCTTCCCTCATCCGACCTGGATCCACGGTTTAACTTAATTACTATGCTTAAACCATCACGTTCACAACCACATCTAGAACATTTCAAGCATTTCA
>NW_013666425.1:193390-195147 GCF_000517525.1 Limulus polyphemus
TATTTTAATCTTTATTGACAGAAATGGCAGTTTTTACCTTGAGAGTCGCTAGGGACATAATCTTATAATGTATCGTGCATTTGCTTCAAGTTCAACACTGCATCTTTGGGCTTTATTGTGCCGTTAGTTTCACAAAATATTGAAACTAACGATTTTTAAAAAACCCTTTTTATTTAACTCTACTGCTGTGCCCTTGTTTCTATGTTTCGCTGTCAATGCAATAATCAACTGACGAATCTCTGATTCAGTTGGTATGTCAAATCGATTGAGATGTCTTCGAATAAGTTCTTCCCTCATCCGACCTGGATCCACGGTTTAACTTAATTACTACGCTTAAACCATCACGTTCACAACCACATCTAGAACATTTCAAGCATTTTATTGCTATATCGTTTTATTTTACATTTACAAGTTAACTTCTACATATTAGCTCTCATGGTCTCTGGTCAGGTCACGGGTCTGGTCCAGTGACCTAGACTTTCAAAATAGTGCCAAGTGTCTTCTTTTTGTCTACACAACCCAACTCAAACCTCTCCTGAATGACTCCTTTTTTTGGATCCACATAAAGATGCCGGGCTGGCTCGTGTGGCAGGTGTTGAAAGCAAGGTTTTATTTAGGCAATAATTTTATCTTACTAGCTAAGATTTATTGACCTCTGATAATTTTACAAGCAATTTTTGTGATCGACTCTTCAAATGACAACATCAATTTGGCTAATTGTCAAACATTTTTACCTTGGTTTGTGACGTTGGAAATATTTTACCTTATTTATGTCTGTTTGAAGATTGTTTAATTAATGCATAGTACATTTGTTTCTGTAAGATGGACGACAATTTTACTTTACTAAAGGGCAAGTAAGTATTAGTACACGTACTTCACTCTTCAGGAATCTTTTACTCCACTGAAGAAGAAATACATAATGTAAAATGTATATGGAAATATTAGTACACCGTATAGGTTTGCGCAGATAGCCCACCGCGTAGGTTTGCGCAGACAGCCCACCGTGTAGGTTTGTGCTAACAAAACAAAATTAAAACATTTTTTCAGTTGATATTTATTTTAATCAGCATAACCAATCCTTTTAAAACGATAAAGAGCGCCTGAATTGTACCTCAGTCTGTCATACCTGTTATGTCAAATGAAGCTGGGCTGCACTGTGCTATCGTGCGAGTATAAAAGTAGTAAGGCTGATATTTGCTTTAATGTATTAAAATAGTAGTATGAAAAAATAAAACGGCAAAGAAAAATTCATTCTTTTCAAAGTTTGATGTAAAGTCCTTTAGTCATCACTAGTAGCCTTAGTGACGGCACTAGGCATAGGCGGACTTGGGGCATCGATTCACGGTTATTTCTTTTTTATATTTTTCCTCAGAACTTATACTCAGCCTCTTTTAATATTGCACTAATTTGTCAAAAATATGTTTTCAATGAAAGCGATTCTAAAAACACATCACTCAGTAACGGTTGGACGTTTAAAGATTGCAGCAGCATACGTGCGATGTGCATGCGCTGATTGGTTGGAAAGTACAATAAACGTACAGTGTGCATGATTAAAAAAAAACAGCGTAACGGTGTTAGTGTGTAAACAGAAATAACTTTATAACAAATTTATTGGGACGTGCTGTGATGGTATATTTTTTATTGTGGAAATAATGCAATTAGTATTTACTTATTTCTTTAGGTGAGGGCGAGCTCAGACATATTCTTGCTTAGGGTCCCCAGTGGCTATCGTCGCCTCTGAATAACATAAAATACGG
>NW_013666425.1:195778-197837 GCF_000517525.1 Limulus polyphemus
CATTTGTTTCTGTAAGATGGACGACAATTTTACTTTACTAAAGCGCAAGTAAGTATAAGTACATGTACTTCACTCTTCAGGAATCTTTTACTCCACTAAAGAAGAAATACATAATGTAAAATTTATATTATCCCAACTACTTATATATATAGCTACATTAAGGGGTTTTCATACCCGTTAGGGCACTCACCTGTGATATATTGCCAAGTTTGGTCCCGCTAGCCCTAAGGCTATGAGAAGAGTTCGCGGACAAACATACAACTTTAATTAATATAGGACATGTGTGTCATGAATTGGTATATGGATATGCTCATGTGATTTTTAGAAACAGGTTATGTTAAAAGGGCATTTTTCCAAATAACAAGTTGTTTAATATGCACGGTTACTAACTTCGGTTTAGTTTATCCTACAGGACTATCCAATTCGAACTGGTGAAAATTGCATCGTATTCTTCGTAGCAATGTTTTAACTCTAAGCACATTGTTACATTTATCACCAGCTGTCATTTGTTGTATGAAAAATCTGAAAATTAAAAATGATCAATCTATGATGAGTGATCTAGTTTCTTATATGCTAATTGAACTACAATTGAAGCAAACTGGTTGTTGTTGTTTATTATTAAGCACAAAGCTACATACACAAAGGGCTATCTATCTATACTCTGCCCACCACGAGTATCGAAACCCGGTTTCTAGCAGTATAAGTCCGTAGACATAGAAACAAACTGGTTAAACGTAAATATAAAATTAAATCATTAAAACTCTGAAAAGCCCTTAATTTGGGATCAGATTAAAATATCTTATTATGGCTTTTCCTAGAAAAATAACTATATCAAAGCATGAAACTATCAGTATCAAAGGAAAAACCTAAAGAAAGAGTGAAAGAAAAACCTCTTTTGTGGTTAACCCGCTTACTGGTCTAATCAGAACCATGCCTCCGGGAAGGGTTTAAACTTAAGAAACACTTTGTCACTGATTACCAGACTACTGTAGTATTTAGAAACGGTTTGAAGATTGTGAAACGTGATCAAGTCGCCAAACTAGCCTGAACAAGACCTTGTCAACAAATCTAGGATATCATGCTGCATGCAGTCCTTGCGCTTTGTTAACGCACCACAAGATTGCTTGAAATAGGTTTCAATGTAAACGTCGTTAGGAAGCACGGATTATACTCGACCTCTACAGATTTCAAAGGTACAGCTTTAAAAATCTCAAGTACTTGTAAGTGAGGCATGTCAGAAAATAAGAATACAAGCAAACACAAGATAGAGAAGAGTCCAACAAATTGAAGCTTATTTGCTCTAAGAGCACTTGAAAATTTGTTAAGCAACAGTTAAACGGATTTTCAGTTTGAAAAAATATTCCAAGTCCACGACAACAAGACATAAGGATGAACTGCGTGAGGTCCATACCTTTGTAAACATAATCACCATAGTTATATAATGTCCACAGACAAATCACGTGCCGAGGCACGTTCGTAGAGTGCTAGAGAAAAGAACAACTACCAAAACACATGAACTCTGCTCAATCAAATAACGAGTTTGAAGATCAAGTACCTTTGCGTTATAGAAATAGGAACAAGAAATTGTTTAAGTGTTATAAACATAAAAATGACTGACTGAAATATATCTCAACAACACAAGAAAAGTGCCAGTGGATGTTATCTATCGAGTAAAAGCAGTTTCTATATTTAATTTTTTTTCGGGTCATACCTTCTTAACTTCATAACTTTTTATTAACTTAGTGTGCTTACATGTGAACATTTTTTTACTGGGCTATTTTATTGGTATCTCTAGGATTTAACACTAATATTCATACGTGACACATGAATAATTGTCCTCAAATATTCTCTTCGTTTCTAATGAATATATTATGACTATACGACCAACATGAGATCATAGGTAAAACATTAGGATTGCAAGACCGTGTTGGGATCATGGGTAGGACATTACGATTGCACAACCGGTTTGAGATCATCGGTAGGACAATGAACTAAACTATAAGATTTTTACTGTAAGTCAGCTGGATGATCAACATTTTTTGGTTACATAAGTTTAGTT
>NW_013666425.1:198569-209381 GCF_000517525.1 Limulus polyphemus
AGCTAATTCTTGAATAGCTGATTTTACAATATCCAGACATAAAAGGTAGTTACCAGTTCATTTAAATTTATTAAGTTTATATTCTTTTTTGTGCTCTTAATATAATATATAATAATAAATAATTTAAATACATCCATTAATATAGTATAGATATTCTATTACACATTCTTAGAAATGAGAAAGGAAATATAAATGTCCAGAATAAATATTTTCCATTAGAGTAATTTTCACGCCTTATAAGATTAAAATTTTAGATAATAAATTAATCTTCGTTACTACATTGATTTTAACCTTTAAGTTTTTTTTATACTGTCAATTCAAACGTTTTAAGAACAAGAAAGCTAGAAAAACGAATTAAGATTTCCAAAAAGTACTGTCCATCCTGGCTGAACGATCATTACAAGAAAAGTCGTTAAAACTTGATGAAACTCTTAGGGGGTGGGGGTTAGGGAAGACAGCATTTCACGCTCTTCTCACCAATGACACAGTTATTCTTCTGTTTTTACTAACATTCCATTTTCCCAAATCTACGCGCTTTCAATTCCTGTAGCAATGCGGGTCTTGTTAAAAGCCCCCTTGGTCCATTTATCAAGAACGAACTTAGCCAGAACTGCCATTAAACTCGATACTGGCGAGGGTCAGGGTTTTCAACAACCTGAGTCTGCACGTCAATTTGGGTAGTTATAACTGGTATTGTCTAACAATTTGTCAACGTCATCCACTATAGTCGCTAAACAATTGAGAACTTTTCTGTAAAACAGGTCTAGCACTTAGTAGATTTAACTGTACTCTGTCTGAGCCAAATGGATGTCGAGTCTGATCTAACATCACAGTGGTTATTTGGCGAACAACACCCTGAGCCATAATCTTTTGATACCTTTCAATTTACCACAAAATTCCATAAAATACTGCAAATCATTTCTGCTAGGATACTGAGTGTCCTTCTTTTGTTAACGACCCATAGCCTACAGCATCCTCTTGTTATTTACTCTCAGAGAATAAAAGACGAGAGGGGGGGGAAGTGATTTGATATTTGCAGCGACACCATTTCTAATGGTAGTTCGCTCGTTCGTCCGTTGCAATGTGACCGCTACTCCGTTATTAGTGTAGCCTTATTTTTGTGCTGCAAGGAAAGAGAAGAAGAAAAAAAACAACTCTTAATTACATGTGAAAGAGAAAACGAGAATGCGTGTAAGAGTACAGGACACAAGGGCAGCATGATGCGGGCCCGGCTGGGATTGTTCCCACACAGCAAACGTTTCGCGCGGATTCTTAGAGTAGCGTCGTTCTAGATGACAGTGTCAGGCTAGACAGTAAAAGTACGTTTCTCTCTGCATACGTTAGCTCTTTAATTTCAAGCCATTAGCTTTGTATTCGGCCAATTTATTCTCCCTTTAGATGCATAGAAGGAGAGGAAGAGGAGTAAGCTAAGGATAAAAAAGGGGCGAGTCACGAATAACAACATATATCTTTCTTTCAACGACCCCATGAATGTTGCCTAACTCTTCAAAACCTTTACCACGTAATAGAATTTTTATTCCCTTTCCATCTCAATATAACATTAAAAATAATTCTCACAAGGCCTTTCCAGTTTCCATTCACTTCATTCCGTAAAATAAGTGTCTAGATTAATTAAACCTTGGGGGATAATACCTACGAAAATAAGTGTCTTGATTAATTAAACCTTGGGGTAATACCTACGAAAATAAGTGTCTACATTAATTAAACCTTGGGGGTAATACCTACGAAAATAAGTGTCTTGATTAATTAAACCTTGGGGGAATACCTACGAAAATAAGTGTATACATTAATCAAACCTTGGGGGTAATACCTACGAAAATAAGTGTCTAGATTAATTAAACTCTGAGGGTAATACCTACGAAAATAAGTGTATACATTAATCAAACCTTGGGGGTAATACCTACGAAAATAAGTGTCTTGATTAATTAAACCTTGGTGGTAATACCTACGAAAATAAGTGTCTAGATTAATTAAACTCTGAGGGTAATACCTACGAAAACAAGTGTCTACATTAATTAAACCTTGGGGGTAATACCTACGAAAATAAGTGTCTACATTATTAAACCTTGGAGTAATACCTACGATCAACTTAATAACAGATTGTAAAAAATCATTTTAATCTGTAACTTCTCACAGAGAGTAAAACACAGATAACCTTGTCTCGGTGGTTTCAAATCTTTTAGAACCTCATTTGTTCTTTAAAATTAAACAAATATAAATATTTATATCAAACATTTTAAAATAATCTCTTCATTGTACTGTCCTTTCAATGTACATTGATTTTTTTCTTGAAATAATGATTAAATTAAATTAAGAAGAAGAAAAACCATGGTGAATAAAATAGGTTTACTTTCATCAATCTAGTTTCTAGTACAGACGTATTTCGAATGCGCATCGAACTGATAAGTTTTGTTTTCACCAATATTAAAGTTTCGACTTATCCATTTCAACTGTGTTGAGTTGATATTTACAAATAGTCAATGTGCTGAAGAGAACGAGAAAAAAGCAGAACGTTTTAGTATTCGGTAGTGTAAGTTTCTAGGATACACAAATCTGCCAATTTGATGTATATAGTGCAAGTCGTTTACTTTCTTCTAATGTGGCATAAACATTGAATATTAATTTACACAAGTTTTCTAGGATTAGAATAACACAATAAAGAACATTAATCCATTGTTTTAGGTTACATGATGTATATATTTGCTGGTACTATATATCTTGGAGAACATAATATTTAACACAATAAAGAACATTAATCCATTGTTTTAGGTTACATGATGTATATATTTGCTGGTACTATATATCTTGGAGAACATAATATTTCTTAATCCCCTCGGTTTTCATTATTTTCCCTGTTTACAATATTTGTTGTTTCTTTCATTTCAATGAACTTAAACAGAATCTTTCTTGTTTCATTACTTTGGTTAAGCATCTATTCACCTTCCAACTTTGATGGCGTCATTGAATCAGCTTTATCTTTAGTTTCACAAAATCTGTATTATTCTTTATTATTAGCATTGTTAAACGTTTCAACTATTTGTTTATTTGAGATATTAGCCCAAAGCTACACAAAGGATATTTTTTGAACTGATAAGTTAGAGGGAACGTAGCTAGGTAATAGCATCCACTCTAAGGATACTCTAATCGTGTAGTGAGATTTGACCATCACTTTATAACGGAACCACGGCTCTACGGTGCGAGGCGCGATTTTGAGGTAACGGGACGCCTTTTGGTTCACAGCCAAACACTAGACCGGGCTTAATCCCGTTTGAGTTGTATTTATTTCTACTATTATATATTTACATAATCTTAGAAAACACTGTGTAAAATCTTCTAGGGTCGCCAGTTATTTTGTTGGATAAAAAGGTATTTTATTGTATTTCATAAATTATCTCTGCTTACTGAGGTTCAAGATTCAAACAAGGAGATTTGGGATTTTTATCTTGGAGTTATTTAACCTAATCTGAGCTGAAAATTAATGAATTTGTAGATAATAATATTAATTTATTGATATTACTCATTTTACGATCGATCAATTGTTATTAAACCGAACTATAGTTTCAAAAACCATTCTCCTTGAACAGGTATCAGCACAAATACAAACTTATATGTTAAGCTTGGAGACACTGCACAATGTTTCAAGCAGCATACGAAAAAATAGACACAAATATTTAATGAATTAGAAAGTGGACTTTAGTAACAAAGTATTTGAGTTCTAAAAAACTGGAATGTGAATGATCTGGTAGATGTGAAAAATCGATAATATTTTTCCTTATAATTAAAAAAAAAAGTCTTAATATCAAAAGTAAACTGCTTGTGTAGGCGATAAGTGAAAGGCGAGGTCGTTAAAGTTGATAGATATTTACCACTAATGACTTACTGAACAACTGTGGCCTAAAACTTTCTTAACTTTAATGATTTAAATAATGAAAAACAGTTGCTCAAAAAGTTAGTTCTTAAAAATGGAGTTAGACAGAGTCATAAAACTGCCTTATATTGATAATCAAAAAGAATTATCGCGTGCAACTCCAAGAAAGTCAGAAAACAACATTCACTCAGGTTTATTCGTTTCTAACAAGAACTTGGCTAACCTTTGTTACCACTTAATGCCTCAACTGATGAAGGACAATGCCCTTTTCAAGTTTTGTCCTCAGTAAGCTTACCAAAATGCTTACCAAATGATGTCTTGAAGTTCTTTTTCACGAAACACCGAAAAAGTTTTAGATCAATTACAATCAATACTAGCAAAGAACAATAATATGTTATATAACTAGCTCCATCTATCGGTCTTTCTTAAGAAAATAACTGCAATATATTTTTCTACCATTTTGTAAATGTTTCTGTTTCGGAAACTAATAGTTAAGGAAATAAATAACTAGCAAGGTATCGTGAAACCCGTAAATTTATTTAGCGATAAAAGCTTGGACTTATTGGACTTCAGGGATACACTACTAACACCATGTGATATGCGCACAAATCTTTTTATGTGGAGCAACAAACCTATGGTGTCTTTAAGCGTATTTCGAGTTGTTATTAATATCTGTGCTTGACACACAGAATACGTTAAGTCAGGTTTTTAAAAAGTCAAACCTCAACTTTAACTTCTTGGTAAATAAACGAAACACTGCCTTTAGATTAAACATATTTATAACCATTCGTACTTTAAACATGGTTAATTGGCCAAAAATCGTCACTTATTAACAGTAACTGTAAGAGTGACGGTCAAATCAACTATTCGGTCAGACAAGCGTAGCACAAGAGTTGGCAGAAGTGCTGTTGATCCTCTAGTCCTACATTTCAAAATTAAGGATGGCTCAAATATCTCTTTGTGTTGCTTTTTGCGAAAATCCTGAAATAAATAAATGCTTGGCGTCATAACTGAGAGCATAATGAGTAATTATTTCGGGGCAGTAGCTTCTGGTTCAAAGATTTGATGCAAACAAGAGCGTAAACATTCATCTCATGCTTGTCTTTGATGCGAAATATGTTTCGATTGCGAAACTGGTACTCATCTTTTACGAAATTGAACATGTCACTGTACGTTATACACATAAAATATGATCAATTCAAAAACACTATTTAGCTGCCAAGTGGCTTAGAGACTATAAGAACAAGGCATCTCAATAAAATAATAATTAAAAAAACGTAGGAAGCGAAATCACACTTGAGTAGCCAAGAAATTGAGTATGTATCCTACAGTATATATCTTCAAGTTAAACAACTTAACAAACAGTCATTAAAGTAAATAACTTAAGTAGCCAAGAAACTAAGTAGCTGTGTACCTGCACAAAGAAGTAATATATTCTGAAAATTAAATGACTCAATAAACAGTTACTAAAATAAATAAAATCCACGCCAGTGGCCAATATTCTGAGTTAACTACCATGTTTACATACGAGTTGTTTTCCTGTCGATGATTGCACATAGTTTAGGTGACTCAGCTGCTCAGTCAACGATACTAGCCAACTATATGTTTCCATTGCACTAGGTAATTCAGCTACTTATAAATCATTTCTCTTTTTCTTTTTTTTTTGGAGGGGGGTTGTTTGATGGGGCAGTGTTAAGTTTACGGTGAATTCTTTTCTTTTTGATGGGGTTGCTTGATGGGACACTGGTGAGTTTACGGAATAACAATGCTAATATTCCGTGTTTGATTTCCTGCAGTGGACAGAGCGCAGACAACCGATTGTGCAGCTTTGCGCTAAAACAAACAAACGAACGTTTATTTTGATATATTTTTAACACGGCAAAGCGGATCATAGAATGGCTCTGAGTTTTTTCAAGTACAAACATTTAACTCATAGCTCCGTCATCTCTTGACCAATTTGAGACCTAATTACAGTTTTGGACTCAGGAAGTTAAACCCTTTCGGTTGATATATTTGACCACGCTCAAGGTCTCATAGATTAATTTACTCTAATCCTGCCTAAAATAATTTCAAGTGCCGCGGCTATTGAGGATTCCCTCTTGTTATCTCTAATTATAATTATATGGCCTTCATGTACGTGACTTATGTTTGCCTAGATAAAGATTTTCACTATTATTTTAATAGAATCTTTTACTAATTCATATGTTTTAGCTATTTCGTTTTTCTTCACATAACCTTTTCGTTTTTGTTTGATATTTTATATTGTCCTTTTATCTTTCACGCTGCTTATTTATTTCCTCTGAAGATGTTAGCTTTCATCATATTTTAACCTACCCCTGCAATTTTTTAATTGTCCTGAAGTTTTAGTCATCTTGCTATCTTATGTCCTCGTATTATTTTAGTTATTCTGTTGTTCTTCAGCTACCCTACAAACCTTAGTGTTCCTTTCATTATTGGTTGTCCTGCTACGTTTTACTTGATATATTATTTTTAGCTGCACTAATATGAGTTGCCTTGCTAAATATTTTAGGACAATGTTTCGAGCTGCTCTGCTATTATTGGTTAGTTTTCAATTTTTATTCTCTGAAATGTTATGATTTTAGTTGCCTTGTTTTTCCAGCCCAACTGTGTTGCTACATCTTAATTACACTCCTACCAAATTGTGCTGCTACTTTTTAATTGCTCTTTTACAGAATTTTGTTGGAACATCTGAGTTGCATTCCTATTCAATTGTGCTTCTACATCTTACTTGCACTCCTACCCAGTTGGGCTGCTAGATCTTTATTACACTTCTACCCAATTGTGCTTCTACATCTTACTTGCACTCCTACCCAGTTGGGCTGCTAGGTCTTTATTACACTTCTACCCAATTGTGCTTCTACATCTTACTTGCACTTCACCTAACTTTTTGCTACTTCTTAATTGCACTTCTTCCCAATTGTGCTGCTACATCTCTATTGCACTTTTATTTTTACAACTGCCCTGCACATTTCTTGTTGTTTTGCTCTTCTTTCAGCTGCTTTACCTTTTTTAGTTTATTGGCAGTGTTTTTAGCTGTCTAACTATTTGTTATTTTTTCATGTTTAGTTACTTTGCTATTTTTTCACTTTTGTTATTTTTCAGTTGCTCTGTAACTGCATTAACTTCTCTGCTAGTTCTGTTATTTCGAGTCCCAATTTGAGCTACCCTGCAATTTTTCACTTGCTCTGTTATTTTGAGATGTCCTGCTATTATTTATTGTTAATTTCCCAACCACTTTTTTACTTGTTTTTCTTTACTTTCCCAGTCGATTTGCTACCTGGCTACCTTTGTATTTTAGTAATGTTTTATTAAGTATAAATATTTGTAAAATTTTTAGAATTTCCCAATACTAAAATCATCACCCGCCTTACAAAAGTCACGTCTTACACTTATGTTTCTCAATCTCTGAAAATAACTCTGTCATAACTCATTAAAAGCAAAAACTTGTAAAGGAGATCCCATTTAAAATCTCCGTTTATACATTTATGACGGAAAGACTCGTATAAATCCCAGGGGAGCTTGAAAACCATGTTTTAAGTTATCTTAAAACATCATAAGTAATTGAAAACAAAGTCAAATTTGATGTTGTTGATAATATTTTACAGACTCTTGATGTCATTTCAGTATCACCCGTATTGCTAAACTCAAAGATAATTGAAAGAAATCTGCTTATGTTAAAATGTTTACAACTTCGTTTTTACTTCTTTTTAGATATCCAAGAAAAAAATGTAGCCACAAATATTTCCGGCATTTATACACATGAGTTCATGGGTTCATCGCTTTGAATTTTTTAAATCGACAACAACGTTTTGAAAAATAACAAATTTCAGCATCTTAGTTCATGTTTTTGTCTACATATCGTCATAAAAAGTTTTTTTCATAAAATTTAGAAATGAGAAAGAATGTGGATGTATGTTATCAAAGCCGTGCTTGTATAGAAATGTAAAGCTATGAACAAAATGAGATAAACAATGAGATAACAACTAATAATACGAAAAAGTGGCAGAACAGTAGAGTTGGTTCACCAGGAAACTAAATCAAATACTGGAAATATCTTGAAGGGAGTCTAGCTCCAGACAAAGTATCTGATGACTCGCTGAGCTATTTAAGGCTGTTGATTTCATTGCGGAGAGGAGACACGCAGTAGAAATAGTTCATCAAAATATAAATCCTAGTGTAGAAGGAAAATGAAGTTGTGAGGGCAAACTATCAAGTAGAGAAAACACTTTAACGGAAGCTAATTAAATAAATTATTAGAAATGGAATTAAAATGAATTAAGGGTGCATAATTTAATAGGGATTAACCTAGTCAATCACTGAATATTGAGAAACGTGGGCAAACTTAGCTTAGAATATATAACAATGAGGTAATTTAACCTAAACAAAGATGCATTAAACAGTTTTTCGTTGTTTTTTTTTACTGAGATAAGGGAGCTACAAGTAACATGCGAAGAAATACAGGAATAGTTTTAGTAAGTTAAGGAATTCTATTAAACTATAAAGCGATATTGTAAAGTACAAGCATAAAAATGTCATTCCTTTGGAATTCTTTACTTATTAATATTGTAATCATATCAGACCTAAGCCTTACAGCTGCCGTGAGTTGAATGTAATTATTCAGCTTAACTTTCAACATAGTTCTAAAGCCAAAAAAAAAAGAAGTATTATCCAGAACGTGAGAAAAACCAGCTCTCTTTTCTATACGTTAGTGCCGTATAATGTCGTTAATTTTTCAACTATACCAGTCAGCATGTGCAAGAAATTCGCTGATGAAACAGAAAGGCGACCACACTTGGGATTTGCTAGTATATATTTTCAACTGTGTTGTAATAATTATTATTACTTTCTATTCTTTGCTATCGAATTTCATAGGTTCTCAATAAGTTGACCGAAACACGCCGAAATTACTTGAAACACAGTAGGAAATTCATCACAAAAAGCAAACTTAGCACAAACATGTAAAACAGATTAACAGCGGCTCAGCGGTAAGTCTGGAGGCTTATAACGCTAAAAATCGGGTTTCGATACTCGTGGTGGGCACAGCACAGATAGCCCACTGTGTAGCTTCGTGCTTAACAACAAACAAATAAACAAAAACATCCTTTCCTTGATTTTGCTAACAGATATTTACAAAAATATTAATTTTGGTTTGAAAATTCACATGCATCTGTAATCTGGATGGAATGGTCCAAAGTTCGAAACGTAATGCCGCTGAACACTGTGGGAGCGTTATGAAAGTAATAGTCAATCCCATTATTCGGTTCCTAGAGACGCTCGAAATTATTTTGTCTACGGGTGCTGTTTGCTGACTGCCTTCCTCTGATCAATTGTTCAATATTAGGGATGGCTATACGTGACCCCTAGAAATCTCTGGTCTGTCCGTTTAGTTGATATATGCATAAGATGTCCTTTAACTTGCAAATTCCAATCTGTAACCTCTTTGAATCTAAATATATATATACTTATACCATAATTCAACATTCTAGTTATACCTCTTAGTACAGGACATTAATGAAGGAACACGTTTGTTCAAATTGTTGATGCATTCTTTCTTGAATGATTTTGCAGCACTTAAGTCCTAAAGGAATGAAATTGATACCATTCCTACTACAGTGTGAATTAAGTAATAGGTTTTTCAGAGTGCATTTAAGAAACAAAGCTCAAATCCAGGTTTCTTAGATTTCATTGTTATGAATGTAAAAGTTACCTATCATTTGATAATTAAATACGACATAGGTCATTTACTCAATGCATAATTCAAGCAGAAAATGTTGATATATATAGATAGAAAATCTTTAACACCTAAGGAATTACTTTTAAATTTTGCCGAAAATTAAACCTACTTATGAATTTACTTTTCTCCGTAACACTCGTAATGAGTAAAATATTTATTCTCAAAATATAAAGAAAATATATTGAGATTTAACGGCTGAAATACTTCAGTCAAAGTAGTTGGCTACACATTTTATATACACATAACCAGTTTTCATGAACAACAAGTTTAAAAATCAGATTTTTAAGGACAAAATTAAAAGCAGAGCGTTATTTATTTTATTTTTGCACTGATTATTTATTTATTCTAATTGTTTTATTATAAAATACCTTTACTATCATATACCAAAACTGGCGAGCCAGAAAGCTAGTCTTCTTGTTGAGTGAGTGAACACACTCTTACCAGAGAGTTACGAGTGAGTGAACACGATCTTACCAGAGAGTTACGAGTGAGTGAACACGCTCTTACCAGAGAGTTACGAGTGATTGAACACGCTCTTTCTTACCAGAGAGTTACGAGTGAGTGAACACGCTCTTACCAGAGAGTTACGAGTGATTGAACACGCTCTTACCAGAGAGTTACGAGTGAGTGAACACGCTCTTACCAGAGAGTTACGAGTGATTGAACACGCTCTTACCAGAGAGTTACGAGTGAGTGAACACGCTCTTACCAGAGTTACGAGTGAGTGAACACGCTCTTACCAGAGAGTTACGAGTGAGTGAACACGCTCTTACCAGAGAGCTCCATGTATATGACTCTAATGTCTGTTGACCAATATATTAGACCATTTTATCTCCAAATTCATTTGACATGAATGATTTGAAACAATATTTCTCCAAGAGTTTGTGCGTGCGAAGTCAAACACTTGAATAATATTCTAAATAATCAAAAGAATACTTAAAAATCCAACTTCACAAGGCGACTTTGAATAATGTCCACACGTAGGTTTGAACTATAGAGTGTACATTCTAACATAACTGAAGCCCACTGTTTAATAGGGAATACTTTCAAACGAAAGTATGGACTGGACGGTTTATATTACAGAATAAACAGTTTCACACAAATAGACTTTGAATAATGTCCACACGTAGGTTTGAACTATAGAGTGTACATTCTAACATAACTGAAA
>NW_013666425.1:210381-212225 GCF_000517525.1 Limulus polyphemus
GACTGGACGGTTTATATTACAGAATAAACAGTTTCACACAAATAGACTTTGAATAATGTCCACACGTAGGTTTGAACTATAGAGTGTACATTCTAACATAACTGAAACCACTGTTTAATAGGGAATACTTTCAAACGAAAGTATGGACTGGACGGTTTATATTACAGAATAAACAGTTTCACACAAATAGACTTTGAGATATTTATGACAAATGGTGTAATACTTTAGTAAAATTTGAAAATATATACAATTCAACCAAAATATCCCAATATTGTTTTTATACTAGTCTTAAATTCCAACGTACGATGACATATGTAGTTATCCAATCGTATAAGTAAATATTTCGAGAAAACAACGTCCAGCTACAGACAATCAGTAGACTTATTCCTCCATTGTGGTAAGTATTTAGGATATAATAACTAGGAGTGCTAGGAAATTAATCAGATTTTTTAGCGACCGTATAGACCTTTGAAAGTATACAGTCAACAAGAGTACAAAGCTTTGTTGCCTTCTGACTTCTAAGATTAAATGTCCAAGACCTCAGCCTATATTTTGCACCATTACTTAAAGGCTTTAGACCACTTTAAGCATTAATTACCTAGATATGAATAACTTTAGCCATGGCATGGAGAATATTCCATAAAGTGTTTGTTTTCCAAGCTCAGAAAATTCTTCAAACCTATAATTATACCGAGTCCTAGAGAAATAACCAGATTTCAGAACTACCCTTTTACTAGGAAATCCCCTGGATTCTTCTAAGAAGTCAGATCACCATGGAAACAGCGGACATTTTTGACTCCGTATGCCGGAAGACTGAGGCCATATCAATCTAACTAGATTACACAACAAACCCCACTAGTAATTATGTTACAGCAGCCCAAGTCAACAAAGCAGCCCTTGTTAATCATGTTATAAGCTGTGAACAAATACAGCTTTCAAAATAGGACCAAGTCCGACTGAAGACAAGAGTACCTCTAGAGACCAGCTGATGAAGAGATTCGCCTTCATCTCCTCATAAATCAGCACGCACATAGTAGTGAAGAAAGAAGTACATGCATACAGAAATGTAGGTAGATGTACAGAGTGCACGAGAGATGAATCAAAATAGGTAAATATTCAGGCAGACAAACAGATATATGTAGGAATATACAGAAGGAAATATACAGATACACATAGGTGAACTGGCATACAAACAGAAAAATATATAGGAAGAAACACAGGCACAAAATATTAGTGTATTGGTGGGTATTACATTCACGCGCACGCAGGCAAATATAGATAAAGACTAGCAATTATATGTAAACAACCGGATATTGATAGGAACAAATAATTTTAGACAGATAGACAAACCAAGAAACCAACACAGGTAAGCATAGGTATACTACCAGATGGATATAATAATATCAAAAATTACGATGTTGATTTGTTTATATCTATAAGGCTATACAGATAAGTAACGACTGTAGATATCTCCCGATTGCTTGATTTGACAAACAAATAGATATTGTGACGTATTTATTATTATATATCTATTTTAATATCAACGTTTGTTTAGATTAAGTTTATATTTAGAACTATGCTTAGCTTATAGTGTTAAATATCTATTGCGAAACTCCCGCTTATTCTCTAAAGTTGTAGAAGATTCTCGAGTGTATGAATCAACAATATATATATGTATGTGTACGCAAACGCCAATGTAGCTTTGTATTGTTACGAAAATTCAGATTAGCACAGTATAAACTCAGTAAGCTCTAACCGTGAATAACGCTTATTAATTAATCGGGAAACTTAAGATATTTGACCAGGAACTTTTATAAATTTCGAACATTACAAACCATTTAACT
>NW_013666425.1:212655-214174 GCF_000517525.1 Limulus polyphemus
ACTTTTACGAAAACATTACCTAACGTCATCGGCGGAAACTCGACCTGTAATCGGCGTGTGATCAGCGAGAACTACTAAATTTAAATTATCATTTAACTCAATTTCAGGCTATTAGAAATCGTCATACGTAACAATATATTGACAGACTGCTAAGCTCCCAGTGGCTCAGCAGTAAGTCTGCAGGCGCACAACGCTATAAAATCAGGTTTCGATACCCATGATGGGCAGAGCCCAAATAGCCCTTTGTGTCGCTTTGCGCTTAACTACAGACAAACCAAACGTCTAAAGCAGAGACATATTGTTATATAAGTAATGATATAATTATAATTTTCCTAAAGAGGTGTATAGTCATTGCTTGAAATATCAAAAATGCATACAGTTTCTTCAGATCAATAGATGCTAGGAATAATGTTTAAGGCCTATTAAGGCCTTCCTTCTGATTTATCACTTTAAAATTAGGGATGGCTAGCACAGATAGTCCTTGAGAAGCTTTGCACAAAAATCAAAAACAAACAAACAATAACAATATATTTTATTACAATTTAACGCTTTTACAGTAAGTAAGATTTGTTTTTAGAACAAGTACGACGTTTCGATGACTGTACACAAGCAAGAATGATCACACCAGTGATCGAAACGTCGTACCTGTTCTAAAAACAAATCTTACTTACTGTAAAAGCTGTAAATTATAATAAAATACACTTAATCAGTAAGTAAACCCAAAACGAAACAATAACAATGTTTACTAAATGCATGTTTTGAATAAATAAATGAATGATTACAGTTTGCAGCATTATTAAACATATTATTACACTATTGTTGGCTGAATTACGTAATTATCAGAGAAATAAATAGAGTATTGTTAGAGGAATAAACAGATGATTAAAGTGTTGTCAGATATATAGATAATGACAGTTTATTAGATCTATAAATAGGGTTAGTGTAGTTTTGTTGAATTCATAACTAAATAATTGCATTCTTTTCAGAGATAATAAAATTTAATGGTATTGCTAGGTAGATAAATATTTGATTTAAATAAATAAAACAAGTGTTTTTAACCAATAAATAACGTAGACAACGTTTGACTTAAAGAATTAAAAGCGCACTTATCACGTTGATTGTTACACAATAACAACAAATTTATTAAAATAGGCCTCACTCCTGATGATGTAGAGTGCTGCCCGAACAAGTAGAGTATTTTTAGAGCAATGTTTTCAATAAATATTATCCTATTGTGCTTGCGTTTTTATAACGTATACGTTCACGAGTGCCGTTTAATTTATTTACTTAATGTCTGACTTTACATAATCAAAAAACCGATCCACGGCCCTCATTAGAGCCAAACTATACGTTTCGACGGTTTCCCGTTCTCTTCAGGAGTGTAATTGCAAATAGAAAGTACTACAATTTATAACCTACAGATACATCACATAATGTGTATTTATATCTACTGTACATATTACACCATTCTACTGCTACTATTACAACATGCTACCTGTTAACAATCTGACTGCCCCCC